>NW_026622775.1:23969696-24272727 GCF_023065955.2 Ursus arctos
AAATTGTATTAACCCAGAAAAACCAAGAATGGGAGAGGAGCTAAAAAGAGACTAGTGAGGTATAAAAACAAACAAACAAACAAAAAACAACAACTTTAGAATACTGAAAGTGAGTTGGAGGAGAGGCAATTGGTTATAGTGGGTGTTACAGCCTTCCAGTCCAATCTAATTTCAGTTTCAGCTGTGGTGGTCAGTCTTTTGAGAGATCAGATTCACTTCATGATACTAACTTCTCATCTCAAGTTTGCGCATGACTTCTGCTTTCGATTCATAGCCAACTCTAGATCAGGATGAGCCTAATCCATGGTCAAGGGCAGGCAGAAAACACAGGGATCACCCAGGAGAGAAACTTTCAACAATGGGATGGATGTCATAAATGCTTCATAGTTTTCTGCTTTAGGTCAACAATTCTTTTTGCATTTCATAGACATCTTAGGGGTAATAACAAACCGGCAGTGGTGATGGTTAGCAATGCCTACAGCAATGCCCTCAGTAATGAGCCTTTGTCTTGCCTTTTCCTTTCCCAATCTTCCTCTTCCTTAAATCCTGCTTTTTGGGATCATCTGACAAATTAACTAACTACAGCCAATTCCTTTTCTTATCCCTGACTCAGGAAGAAACATTTTGATGCTTTATAGAAGAAATAGAGACAGTAGACTCCCAAGATAAGATTCTAGAAGTAGAACACTCACTAGTCAGGTGGAAAAAAGAACTTCATTACTGGTGTACATTAGGGTGGTGTTAACCACTGGAGGACTGTGGCATCAAAAGCAGAAAGACTCCAATCTATGTGCAACTAATTCTAGGTGAAAAGTGAAATATTGTGTTTTTCAAGAGCTCTAGCACTTGAAATGATAGTTCAAGTATAATTTAAGAATTTTAGACTTATCTAACTTTGTTAATAACTTCAGAAGTCTTTGAATAAAAAGAAAATGGGATGATCTGAGCTTCTATTATTATTATTATTATTATTATTATTATTATTATTACTAAGCAACTGTAATGATGCTGTAAAAGCCAGGCCTCTGAGGAAACATTTTAAGAACACCTCAGCTCCTGTAGCAGAAGGAAAACTTTCTTGAAAATCAGTTCCAAAAATTAAATATAAGCATAGCAGAAGTGCAGAAGAGACAGAGTGTACATCCATGATGTGTCTCCTGTGATAAATTTATAGAGACTTTTTACTGGGGTAGGTTTCTACTTCCCTATTTCCTTGGATTTATCAAATAGAGCAATTTTTCTTGCCCCTACGTGCTTATACTCCTTAAGTATTTGCCTAATTCTCCAAAGATCAGACACGCCAAACTACAAATTCAACCTTGTCATTTACTAAAATACATTTATCCGTGGGCACCTGGGTGGGTCAGTTGGTTAAGGGTCTGATTTTTGATTTCAGCTCAGGTCATGATCTCATGGTAGTGACATTGAGCCCTGCGTTGGGCTCCATGCTAAGCAGGACATTTGCTTGAGATTCTTCCTCTCCCTCTGCCCCTCCCTCCTCTTTAAAATGAATAAATAAATCTTAAAAAAATAAAATATAATACATTTATCCATCTTTACCTGATGGTTAAAGACCAACACCTGGCCTCTATTATTTTGAAATCTTATCATCTGCCTTAGTAACAGGGAGCACAATTCTTTAAAAGGATTTCCTATTATCAGCCCTGGCCTATAACCTTTTTTAATGGAACATCCTTTATTGCTATGGGACATAGTAACCAGGTTGTTTTTTGTCTTGCTTAATATACCCATTCTCAAATTTCCATTTTTCTAAGATTTTTGATCTATACCCATGTGGTTAGCCATTGCAGTTCTGCTAGTTCTACTATAATGTTTTCCAAGCTTCAAAAATCCAACGTAGTATTAATATTAATACTGTATCATAAGGACCTTGCCAGAGGGACCCATGCTTGGTTTTATGCTCTGCTGTCTTGAAATTCTTAGTAACTTTTGAAAAAGGAGGTCTGCAGTTTTGTTTTGCTCTAAGCCTGCAAATTATATAGCTGGCCCTGTGGATAGCAAAGTCCTCCAACTCAGAGTACTTGTCAGAGATTATCTATTGTTAACAATGTTGTCTAGTAAAATGGGCAGCCACATCCAAATAGCCATATTTCTTATATTTTTCAACAAAAATTTGATCATAATTGAATGTGATATAGCACTTAATTTATACTTAAAAAATATGATGACATATTTCAATGTCATTAGATATTCTTTAACTACATAATTATAGATATGCATTTGTTATTTTATTACAAGTGTAATAAAATACCTATTTTATCAATAAACTATCTATTTTATCAATATGCTATTATGGAATATATACTTTCCAGTGTTTTGCAATTGGAAACAACTCAGGTGGAGGGAAATCTATTTTTCCTATAAATTGAGTTGTTAATTTAAATAATAAAGAACATTCATATAATATCAATATAAACTTCTTTTACCATAAGTTTAATAATGTTAAATTTCTTTTAGTGATGAATGATGAAAAAATACATGAAAGAGTTATATGTATTGAAAAAGCATTTAAGTGGTAATTATTTCTTAAATACTCAACTCATAGAAAAGTAAAACTTATTAAAAAAATACGTAATTTTATGTATTCTGTTTTAGAAGATAAAATAAATCTAATTAGTCTAATTAACCTTGGACTCTATCATCTTGATTTGCCATTCCTAAGAGAACTTTCTTTCTCCTTCTCCTTCTCCTTCTCCTTCTCCTTCTCCTTCTTCTTTTTCTTCTTCTTCTTCTTCTTCTTCTTCTTCTTCTTCTTCTTCTTCTTCTTCTTCTTCTTCCTTTGCTATGCTTCATCCATAGGCAAATATTCATATCTCTCATTTGTAAATACAGCTAGAAAAATTATGTTACTCTCTTATTTTTGAAAATTTAATTTTATTTATAGTTTATCTCTTACTGTTTCACATTTGTAAAGAATGTGAATGATCATCTCTTTGGATATATATACTTCCCTACCTTGAACACAGCCTAGGAATATATTACTGAGAGTGAGAAGAGCTCACTGGATTAAAAGATCTGAATTTGTATAGCTCTTCAAATTTGTTGCTGCAAAAAATTTCAAGTAAATTGAAAAAAATACATAATGTGCCAATGTTGTCTAAGTGTATCAATATCAGTACAAGATTTCAATATTTTTATTTTATTATTTTCTAAATGAACATATGCAAAGCAATTACTCAAAGGTATTTTAATCAGCATAGCTTGTACATACAGCTCGGTTGAACTCTGCCAAATATGTTGTGATGTATTCTATCACACATGAAATGTTTACCACTTTCTTACACACACATGCTTTGATATTTTTGTAGTGATTTTTTTAAATGAGGAACAAAGAGATCTTGATCTAGGCATTAAAAGTAGCTTGAAGAGAAAAGATGTATATTACAGAGAACTTTTGGGGGTTGAATCAATAACATTTATTGAAACATTGAATGTGAGATGGGAGAAGAAAAGTCTTGTATGAAGCTTGTTTATATGACTGGATGAATGACCTTACAACTAATCAAGGCAGGGGTTATATTTAAAAGAACCATAGCAATGAATACTTATTTCGAGCATGTTAAATTAAAAAAGCCTGGGATATTCATGTTAAGAATACACTAAAATAAAAAGAACTAGAGCTCAGCGAAAATGTCAAGGAAAGAGAAATTTATACTATTTGTGAGCCACCAGAATAACTATGGAATAAGGCTGTGTCTAGGGAGGAATGTGTTGCATGAAAATATAAAAAAAAGATAAAAGAAAATCTCTTAAGACCCACATAGATAGAACAGGAGTACGTTTTAGATTTGAAATGTCACCATAGTTAAAAATCCATCTTTTTCAAAATTCTGTTGTGTATAGATTAGATAATATTGTGCATAAGTGTAAAAACTCACTACATTAGTCTTCTTAGGGTGCCTAGGTGGCTCAGTCTGTTGAGCATCCGACTCTTGATTTCTGCTCAAGTCATGATCTCAGGGTCATAGGCAAGAAGGCTGCTTAAGATTTGCTCTCTCTCCCTCTGTCCCTACCTTACTTCCTCATTCATGTGCTCTATCAAAAAATCAAAAAAAACAAAAAACCAAAAACTCAGTACATCTGTCTTCCTAAAATCCTGTAATTATATTTATCTGGTTTGAATTAAAAAAAATTTTTTTTGGCAGGGGCACTGGGGTGGCTCAGTCAGTTAAGCAACTGCCTTGAGCTCAGGTCATGATCTCAGGGTACTGGCATGGAGCCATGAGTCAAGCTTCTTGCTCAGCAGGAAGTCTACTCCTCTCTCTCCCTCTGTCTGCCACCCCCCCTGCTGGGCCCTCTCGCTCTACCTCTTAAATAAATAAATAAATAAATAAATAAATAAATAAATAAATAAAATCTTAAAAAAATATTGACAACTATAACATTAAAAGCCTTCAAATTGGAATTTCTCTTCTTTGAGAGATACCATATTGGCTATCTGTACCTTCAAATTTTAGCTTTATTTTATGCCAAAGAAATTCAACAAAGTTTAAGAAATTGACCCCAGGAGGTGACATCACCTAGATGGCATCATGGGTCCTTCCTGACTGTTCCACAAGAAGAAAACTAATATTTATTCAAGAACAAGATACCACTGAGAGAATCCCAGAATATATTGGTGAGGTGAAGCACACCCCTGCACCACAGAGACCAAGACAAAATGTTCTAGAAGGGTAAAATAAAAGAAAACAGCTACACATTAACAACATTGCCTCTCCTCACAGGACAGTGTAGTGCCATCATGTGGAGATGTTCCCTCTGAGCCTCTCATTCTTCCAGGGCAGAAAGAGAATCCAGAGGGACAACCAGAATCTCAGACTTGCCCCTCAACCACAGCACTGTTGGTCACTTTCTAGGAGTCCCCACTCTGATCTCATACTATGAGGATTGCAGGAATCTGTGGGGCTCAACTACTGACAATCTGCCTATAATGGAAATCAGAGAAGGACTTGCAACAACCAGCACATGAATCTTGACAGACTGGACTCACACCTGTAGTACTAAGCAGTAATCCCAACCATCAGTTTTCCTTATTTGCAGAACAAAATCGAGGGCATACTTTAATGGAAGAACTTGGCAGAGTGTAGATCAGCCTGATTTGGACCCTCAAAGGAGTTTTGTTGGCCTTAGAGAGAGGTTTGCCCATGTAAAAAAGAAACCACAAAAACAGAAAAGAGTAATTTATGTTAAGATTTAATACCTAACCAAATTGTGGTTTCAGCTTCTCCAGCAGGGGAATTTAAACCAATTGGTCTGGAATTTCCTGATCAGCACTAGTGATGTGGTCTGCCTAAGACACCCTGTCCTTTTCCCCTAAGGGAAGGTGACGATTCCTGAAACAATCTTTATTTTTTCTAATAACTTCCTTGTCCCACACCATTGCTGCTTGTAAAGGCCTTCCATTTGTACAATTCTTCAGAGTGCCTTCTCTTTATTAGGTGGGATGCTGCCTGATCCATGAATCATTGAATAAAACCAATTTAATCTTTAAATTTCCTGGTCGAATTTTTGTTCTCCAACAGCCACACCCAGGCCAGGTGCTGAGTCACAGCCCTAGTGTTGCAGAGAGTGCCTTCCCAACACCATTGATCATAAGGACTGGCAATAACTCCTGGAAGTTGTGTGTCCAAGCAGCAGTGCTCCAGCCAAGAGATAGGCAGATAGAAGTGATAGTTCCCAGAGCAAAGTTGCACAGCTATGGAGACTTTCTATGCTATGCACAGGCAGAGAGGTTAATTCATAGCCAAGGTTGAGGGTAGTTTCCAGTTCCTCCCAACTGGACATCCTGTTTGAGAAATTGAGAGTAGCCTGAAGTAGCCCTTTCTCTTCCCATCCAGGCAAGAGGGCTTGGCCATAACTCTGTACACACTATGGTTCTTTATACCATCTGACCAGAAAATCTGTCAAAAACACTTGAAATCTATGTAGCCCAGCAGTGTTCAAGCTGAGGGAAGGGCAGGCAGAGCCAAAAGTTTGCAGAACAAAGCCAGTTACCCTGTTTGGCCACAGAACTTGGATATGACTTATGACAGCAAACAAGGAGTTTCACCAATTTCAGAGCTGCTTCTCCATAGCCTTACTCATCACTGAATACAACCTTCAGCCACTCCAAATAGGAAACCTAGCCAGGGTACAGAGGAAGTTGAGAAGCCCATTCAACAGTGAGGGTATGTAGAATGGCATTTGAACAGAGAGCACAGCCTGTGGCTTTCCTCATTTACAGAGTAAAACTGGTGGCTTCATCCGACCACGGAATTAGGTGTGTGCGTTGGCTTGATTTGAATACTAAAACAACAAATCGTACAGGCCCTGGGTTCTGTTCCACTGCCCTGCCAGGGCAGGGAAGCTTATTTATAGCTCCATTTACAACTGAATAGAGTATCCAGTCCCAACCATCTAGTAAGGCTGACTGGAGAATCCAGGAAACCATGGAGCACTTCCTACACCCTCACTTAAGTAGTGAAAAGCCAGTAGTCCCATCCAATAGTTCTCAGCCAGTAGTACACCCTCCTTCCTAACCTCAGAGATCAAACAGTTGCCTTACCCAGAAATAAGTTATTATAGCAGGCACTAACTGTTTAAAAATATTACCATCAGACACACCCAGAAACCCAAGCTGAACTGTCCGCCTAATATTTATCTCTGTCCAAACAAACCTTTAAGTCTGAAAGAGAACCTGATTACTCAAATGTGCAGATACCATGTAAGAAATCAAGAATCATAAAAAATCAAGTAAATATGACACCACCAAAAGAAACTGATAAAGCTCTAAAACTCTTTGAACTATCAAAGAATTTAGAATAATCCTCTTAAAGAATTTTAATAAACTAAGAGAAAACACACACAAATAACTACACAAAATTAGGAAAACAGGACGCCTGGGTGCCCCAATCAGTTAAGCATCCAACTTTTGATTTTGGCTCAGGTCGTGATCTCAGGGTCATGAGATTGAGCACCATGTTGGACTCTGTGCTCAGCAGGGAGTCAGTTTGAGATTCTGTCTGTCTCTCTCTATCCCTCCACCCCTCTTCCTGCTCTCTCTCTTTCTCTCTCTCTAAAATAAATAAATAAATCTTTTAAAAGAAATTAGGAAAACAATGCATGAACAGAACAAGAAAATTGACGAAGCAATAGAAACTCATAAAAAAAAAATCAGAAATCCTAAAGATGAAAAATATAACAACCGAAGTGAAAAATTCAGTAGAGAGTTTCAAAAGCAGATTCAAATGTGAAAAAGAAAGAATCAGTGACTTGGAGGATAAGGCTTTAGAAATTACTCAGAGGTACAAGAACAACAAAAAAGAATAAAATTTAAAAAATAAAGCCTGCAAGATTTATGGAACACATGAAAAGAAATAGGTTCAGATTATGGGACTTTCTGAATGAGAAGAGAGAGGGGCAAAAACTATATACAAAGCAATAATGGCTGAAAACTTCCCAAACCAGAAAAGAGAAATGGACATCCACATCCATGAGGCTCAAAGAACTCTAAATAGTTTGAACCTGAGTGGGGCAACACCAAGACACATTCTAATTAAATTGTCAAAAGTCAAAGACAAAGAATTTTAAAAGCAACAAGGCAAAAGGTAGAAGTTACACAAAAAGAACCACCATAAAATTATTGGCAGATTTCTCAACAGAAGCATTTCAGGCTAAGAAAGAATGCGACAACATAATCAAAATATTGAAAGGAAAAAAAATAGTCAACTAAAAATACTATACCCAGTGAAGCTATTCTTCAATAATGAAGGAGGGATAAAGACGTTCCTGAACAAACAAAAGCTAAGGGAGTTCATTACCCCCAGATCCGCCTTACAAGAAATGCTAAAGGGAGTTCTTTGAGGAATTAAAATAATACTAATTAATATCTTAAAAAAACAGAAGAAAAAGGTAGCATGAAACTCACTGTTAAGGCAAATTATATAGTCAAATAGATTCTGTAACAAGGTACTGGTATAATTCACTTATAACTCTAGTTTAAAAGTTTATAAAAATTAGCACAGGGTGTGCCTGGTTGGCTTAGTCAGTTGAACTTCTGACTCTTCATTTTGGCTCAGGTCATGATCTCATGGGTTGTGGGATCAAGCCCTGTATTGGGCTCCAGGCTCAGCAGGGAGTCTGCTTGAGATTCTCTCCCCTTGCCCTCCTTCCTTGCATGTGCACAGGTGCTCTCTTTCTCTCTTTCCTTCTCTCTCTCTCTCAAATAAATAAATAAATCTTTAAATAATTAGCATCAAAGTAACCTTAACTCCAGTAATTTACTATTAATTATACAGTATAAAAATATCCAAATTATAACAGCAATAACCTAAAATGTGAAGAGGGGTGGAAATTTAAAGTTTAAGAATTTTATTGAGTAAAGAGTTTTATTGAAGTTATTGGGTGAAAATTTAAAGTTTAAAAGTTTTATTGAAGTTTTATTGAAGTTAAATTTATCAGCTTAAAATATGGGGTTATAATTTTAAGATATTTTATGTAAGCTTCACGGTAACAACTAGGGAAAAACCAGTAATAATTACACAAAAAGAGCATGATAAAGAAGTCAAAGTATACTGATACCAAAAGACATTGAAACAAAACAAAACAAAACAGGATAAGAAACCAATTAACAAAATGGCAATAGTAAACTCTTGTCTATCAATAATTATTTAAATTTAAGTGGATTAAATTCTCCAATCAAAAGACACAGAATGACTGAATAGACTAAAAAAAAAAAGATCCAATGATATTCTGCCTCAAGAAACTCATGTTAGCCTTACAGACACACACTGAGAGGGAAGGGGTGGGATGGGAAAGTTATTTCAAGCAAATGGTAACAACAACAAAAAGCAGGGGTAGCTATATTTATATTGACAAAATAGACTTCAAAAATAGTAAAAAAGGAGAAGATCATTATATAATAATAATGCTGTCAGTCCATCAGGAAGATCTGACAATTATAAATATTTATGTGTCCAACATCCAGGGCACCTAAGTATATAAAACAAAAACTAACAGAGTTAAGAGGAGAAATAAACAGTAATACAATTATAGTAGGGGACTTTTATATCTTACTCTTGACAATGGCTAGATCATCCAGAGAATCAGTAAGAATAAGCAAATGTGAACAACAATATACAAAAAATGGACCTAACAGAGATAAACTAAACATCCTATCCAACAATAGCACAGTATACACTTTTCAAAAGCACATGGAACATTTTCTAGGATAGACTATATATTAGGACACAAAACCATATATTAGGCTTAGCAAAGCCTTATTCAAGAAGTTTAAAATCATATCAAGTATCTTCCCTGACCACGATAATATAAAACTAGAAATCAATTAACAGGAATACTGGAAAATTCACAAATGCATGGAATTTAAACACTCTCTGGAATACCTAATGAATCAAAAAAAATTAAAAGAGAAATAAAACAGATTCTTGAGGCAAATGAAAATGGAAATGCAACATACCAGAATTTATGGGATGCAGCAAAAACAGTTCTATGAGGGAAGTTCATAGCAATGGATGTCAATACTAAGAAGAAAGAAAGATTCCAAATAAACAACATAACTCTATGTTTTAAGAAACCAGAAAAAAAGAACAAACAGCCCAAAGTTGGCAGAAGAAAGGAAATAATATAGAAGACAAATAAGCAAAATGGAGAACAGAATAACAATACAGATGCTTGACCAAATTAAGAATTGGTTTTTTGAAAAGATAAACAAAATTTTACCTAGACTAACCAAGAAAACTACATGCCAATGAAACAGACAACCTAGAAGAAATGAGAAAAAAAAAATCTTAAAAAGTTATAGCTTGCCAAGCCTGAAACAGGGATAAATAGAAAATCGGAAGACCAATTATTAGGAGATACTCTAAAATCAAAAATTTCTTTTTGTTTTTCTTTTTTCAAAATTTTCCTAACAAAAAAAAGCCAGGACCAATGCCTTTGCTGATAAATTTTACCAAACTTTTAAGGAAGAATTTATACCAATCTTTTTAAAACTCTTCCAAAAAACTGAATAGATAGGAACAGTTTCGTACTCACTTTATGAAGACAGCATTACCTTGATTCCAAAAACAGAGAAAGATGTTACAAATAAAGAAAAGTATAGGCCAATACTCCTGATGAATATAGATGCAAAGACCCTCCACAAAATACTAGCAAGCCACCTTCAGCAGTATATTACAAAGATCATACACCACGGTCAAGTGGGATTTCTTCCAGGTATGCAAGGAGGTTCAACATCTGCAAATCAGTCAACGTGATACAATGCGTGAAAAAACAATGAAGCACAAAGATCATATGATCATCTCAATAGATAAAGAAAATACATTTGACAAAATTCAACATCCATTTATGATAAAAACGCTCAATAAAGTGGATAATAGAGGAAATGTATATCAACATAATAAAAGCCACATGTGAAAAGCCCACAGCTAAAATAACATTCTTTCACATTAGCATCAAAAACAATACAATACTTAGGAATAAGTTTAAACAAGGAGGTAGAAGATCTTTACTCTGGAAACTATAAGACATTGATGAAAGAAATAGAGGAAGACAAATAAATGGAAAAGTTTCCCATGCTCATGGATTGGAAGAATTAATATTGTTAAAATATCAAGACTATCGAAAACCATATATAGATTCAATGCAATCCCTCTCAAGATTCCAATGGCATTTTTTACAGATGTAGAGAAAAATCCTAAAGTTTATATGTAACTACAAAACACCCAAAATAACCAAAAGATCCTGAGAAAGAAGAGCAAGTCAGGAAGAATCACACTCCCTTATTACAAGCTATGCTATAAAGCTATTATAACCAAAACAGTATAGCACTGGCATAAAAACAAATAGACCAATGGAACAAATTTGAGAGCCCAGTAATAAGTGTATTGGTCAACTAATATTTGACAAGGGAGCCAAGAGTACTTAATGGAGTAAAGACAGTCTCTTCAATAAATGAGCCTGGGGTAATTGGAAAATTACATGTAAAAGAATGAAACTGAACTACTATCTTATATTACTCACAAAAATTAACTTAAAATGGATTAAAGACATAAATGTAAGACCTGAAAGTATGAAATTCCTAGAAGAAAACTTAAGAATAAGGCTCTTTAACATGGGTCTTGATAGTGATTTTTTTGGACATGACACCTAAAGCACCAGAAACAAATTAAAAAATAAACACATGGGACTTCATGAAATAAAAAAAAAACAAAAAACAAAACAAAAAACACTTCTACACAGAAATATCAAGCAGCAACAAAGTGAAAAGACAACCAGTGGAATGCGCAAAAAATTGCAAACTATATAACTATATATCTGATAAAGGATTTTGGGTATTACCCAAAATGTATAAAGAACTCATATAATTCAATAGCATATAAAACACCCAATTAAAAAATGGAAAAGTGACCTGAATAGAAATTTCACCAAAAGAGATATGTGAAAGGCCAAAAGGTACATGAGAAGATACTCACTAGTCATTAATTATTCAAATTAAAACCAAAATGAGATATTAAATCATGCCTGTTAGAATATCCATCATCAAAAAAACAAGAGCTAAATTCTGGCATGGATGTGAAGAAAAAGAAACCCTTGGGCACTGTTGGATTGTAAATTGGTACAGGTACTGTGACAAAAAATTTGAAGGATCCTCTAAATATTAAAGATAGAACCACTAAATGATGAAGCATTTGACTTCTGGGAATTTATCCAAAGGAAATGAAAGCACTATGTCAAAAAGATAGCTGCATTCCTATGTTCACAGCAGCATTATCTATGATAGACAAGACATGGAAACAATATGAATGTCTACTGATGGATGAATGGATAAAGAAGTTGTGTTTTTTATATATATAGGACTATTATCCAGCCATATAGAAATAAGGACTCCTACCATCTGTGGCAATATGGATGAACCTTGCTATGTAAAATAAGTCAGACAGAGTAAGACATATAGTGTATGATCTCACTTATATGTAGAATCTAAAAAAAAAAGAAACAGAAAAGCTCAGAGAAAGAGATCAGACATGTGATTACAAGATAGCAGAGAGTGGTATGGGGCAACTGGAGGAAGGTGGTCAAAGAGGTAAAAGTTTCCAGTTATAAGGTAATTAATACTGGGGATGTAATGTAGTACGTGATGACTATTGTTAACATTGCTGTATGATAAGTTAAGGAAAGTTAAGAGAATAAATCCTAATTGTTCTCATAACATGGAATTTTTTTTCTTTTTTCTTTTCTTCTTTCCGGCCTTCTTATTTTATCTATATGAGGTGATGGATGTTAGCTAAACTTACTTTGATAATCATCTCACAATATATGTAAATTAAACTATCATGCTATATGCCTTAAGCTTATACAGTGATGTATGTCAATTATTTCTCAATAAATCTGGAAAAAAATTACCAAAGTTCAAAACATCAGGTATATAATTTGTTCTGAGGCAAGCCAGCATAAATGAATATACAGGGCAATATTTGTCAAATGTTTTCATTAACAGGCTCATTTGGCCCATCTGGTTGGTTAAGCTGCTCTCCCTTTTCTCATTGTTATGTTTTCCTCTGATTATGTGTTTGTTGAAAAGCAGACTACACGTAGATCAAGAGCACACAGCTAGGACTGTTACCCTTCTATATTCTCAGGGTCATTCTTTCAAGTAGTTATTTCTGTTACAAAGAGTTTTTCTTCTGGTATTTACAGTTTATAAAAGGAATATTCTATGTACTAGAGCTAATTCTAACACTGTCAAAGAGACAGTTACATCAACTATGTAACCTAGGTTGTAAACCTGACTAGTGTCAGGATGAATTGTCTTGTCAATGAGCAAGAGAAACCCACTAACTTCAAATTTAGATTTCCCTTCTTTCACTTATCTTGTTTCACAATATTTTAGAATCAATATTTGGTTAAAAATATTTTACTACAAAGTAGTTACAAGTTATCAAGGACCATTATATTTACAAAAGACTTCATGATTTCTAAACCATTTTCATACATACATTTAATACAGTAGAATGACAAGTTTATGATAAAAGTTAATATGTTTGGACAGTAGAATAAATATGACTCGAGGGTGTCCATGGTGGAATAAATGTACAGGACTTCCATCATGGCTATTAAATGTGAAATGGCATTTTCAGCTACAGAGCTCAAAAAAGCAAACCAGATACCAACTAGTTCCAGGGTTTTCCCAAATGCTTGAAGATGACTACTATTTTTTATTGAAATATGACTTATTAGTTATAAGTGTACATCATAGTGATTTGAAATTTTTGTCTATTATTAGGTAATCTACAATAAGTCTAGTTCCCATCCATCACCGTAAAAATTTATTACAATATTTTTGACTATATTCCCTATGCTGTATATTGCATCCCCGTAATTTATTTATTTTATAACCAAAAGTTTGTTCCTCTTAATCCCCTTCACCTACTTTGCCCATCCCCCATCTGCTCCCCCCTCTAAAAACCAACAGTCTCCTGTATCTAGGCGTCTGTTTCTTTTTAATTTGTTTGTTCATTTGTTTTGTTTTTCAGGTTCCACATATAGGTAAAATCATATGGTATTTGATACTTTCTGAATTATTTCGCTTACCATAATACTCTCTTGGTCCATCCATGTTGTCATAAATGGCAAGATCTCATCCTTTTTTTATTGGCTGAGTAATATTCCATTGTATGTATGTTTATATGTGTGTATGTATGCCTTCTTCTTTTCCATCTGTCTATTAATGCATAATTCATCTGTTGATGGATTGCTTCCATATCTTGGCTGCTGTAAATAATCTTACAATAAACATAAGGATAAATATATCTTTGCAAATTGGTGTTTTCATTGTCTTTAGAAAAATACCCAGAAGCAAAATTGCTAGAATGTATGGTAGTTCTATTTGAAATTTTTTGAGAAAACTCCATACTATTTTTCATAGTGGCTGCACTATTTTACATTTCCGCTAACAGTGTATGAGGGTTCCTGTTCCTCATTCTCATCAACACTTATTATTTTTTTGTCTTTTTTATACCAGCCATTCTGACAGATGTAAAGCGTTATTTCATTGTGGTTTTCATTTATGTTTCCCTGATGATTAGTGTTTTCCTGATGATTAGTGATTCTGACATTTTTCCATGTCTTCTTTGGAAAAATGTCTATTCAAGCTTTCTGCCCATTTTTTAAAATTGGGTTGTTTGTATTAAGTTACGTAAATTCTTTATATATTTTGGATATTACCCCTTATCAGATGTATGATTTGCAAATGTTTTCTCCCATTCAGTAGGTTGCCTTTTAGTTCTGTTGATGGCTTTCTTCACTGTGTAAAAACTTTTTAGTTTGATATAATCCTATTTATTTTAACTGTTGTTCCCCTTGCCCGAGGAGACAGGTCCAAAAAAATATTGCTAAGACTGATGTAAAAGGGATTACTGCCTATGCTTTCTTTTAGGGGTTATCTGGTTGCAGGTCTTACATTCAAGCCTTTAATCTATTTTGAATTCCTTTTTGTATATGGTGTAAGATAGTGGCTCACTTTCATTCTTTTGCTGTCAACAGTTTTTTCAACACAATTTATTGAAGACTGTCTTTTCCACATTGTATATTCTTGCCTCTTTTGTCATAGATTAATTCACCATATATGTGTGGGTTTATCTCTGAACTGCTTTATTCCATTAATTTATGTGTCTGTGTCAGTATAGTGCCAGTACTATACTGTTTTGTTAATATAGCTTTGCAAGATAGTTTAAAATCAACCAAGGGATACCTCCAGCTTTGCTTTTCTTTCTCAAGATTGATTAAGCTACTTGGGGTGTTTTGTGATTCCATACAAATTTTAGGATTCTTTTTTCTAGTTCAATAAAAAAATGCTGTTGGTACTTTGATAGGGATTGAATTCAATCTGTAATTGTTTTGGGTAGTATGGACATTTTAACAATATTAATTCTTCTAATCCATGAGCATGGTATATCACTCCATTTATTTCCATAATCTTCAATTTCTTTTATCAATGTCTTAGAATTTTCAAAGTACAAATCTTTTGACTTTTTGGTTAAATTTATTCCTAGTTGATTTTTTATTACTAAAATAGAAACTCAGTAATTTCTTAACGTTATAGTCCCTAATGGTAAGGAGAATTTTATATTAGTAGCCAAATTACTATTGCACATTTTCTCAATAGAAATTATATTTTCTTGGGGAAAATTCAATTTTATGGTAATATGATTATGATTCTAGTGAGAAAAATTATATGATGATTTCTCATTTTGTGTTTAATTTTGAATTAAACTTTTGAATAAATTCTTAATGATGCTTTTATTTTTTACATGTAACAATTAACTTGAGAAATATGAGCATTTGTTATATATTATTACTCCATAGCTACTAATTATTTTTGAATAACTCATAACTGTATCTTATAACATTTATGTCATAGCATAACAACTTGTAGTAAAAATATTTTCTTGTTGTTTGGGAAAAATTGTGCTAAGTCCAATTTAGTAGGTTTCTATAATTGCCTTAATATTAAACTTAATAAAAAGATGGTGCTGTTCTTGTAAACTGATTTTTACCAAAATATATCAACTTTGAAAGATGCAATTAAAAAGAAACATGAACAAAGATTCATGAATGTGTAAAATTCTCAGGAAAATACATGGATTTATGAATTCAAAGCACCTCTATCTATATTTTTTCCTATATTTTAAAGTTGATTTTACCTAAGGCTTTATTCTCCTAATGTTTTCTTTGCTAGTTTGTATATTTCCCCTTGACTATGTTACCCAACTTCTGGGCTTTAAATCTACCAATGTGTGCATGAATCCCATGTTTATAACTACAACTATGACTTACTCTCAAAATGATCATTTTACAGTCTGATCGAAGTCTTTACTTGGAGGTCTCAAATTCACATCCAAAATTGAACTCATCCCTTTTTCAGAAATGCTTTTTCTAGTCATACGTTCATTTTTGAATGGCATTAATATTGTCCTAATCATCCAAGATTGAAATTTTTGAAATAATTCAATTGTTTTTATTCTCCTGCCTATCTGTAATCTGACTTCCCAGTATTATTCAACACTATTCCTTCTTGATTCTTTTAATTTCTAGTAAAATATAACATTAATGCCCAAGCTACTGTTGTGTCATTTCATTGTTTTCCCAGCCCTCAAACTCTTTCAGTGAACCTAATACCCAGATGCAAAAGAATTTCCATACAAAACAGCTTACATAATGGTTTTCCTTTCCAATACATATTTGATGACTTTCACTTTAAATAAACAATGTGAAAATTCCCTTTCTAGAAGTCGCATTCTCTCAACCCAATATCTTCCTAGTTTTATTTGTTTTGTCAAAATACACTTAAGTCCCTTGTATATGACTCAAGTTATATGTGTACTCTCAAAGTAGGATAGGGGATATTAAAAACAACAACAACGACAGTGGTTCAATCCTCAAAAGAAGCAGAGAAAGGGAAATAATCACTCAATTATTTATACTGAAGAAAAAAAATAATAGCCAAAAAGATCTAATTCTTGAAACAAATCTATATTAGTAGAGTCTTAAAAAATGTTTTATGAGATTTGTCTTTTTTTTTTCTTTGCCTGCACAGAAGATATTAGCTCTTCTTCCATAGTATCACTGTTTAATTCTGTATCTATGAAAAACACCAGTTAGGAGCCCTGAATGTGATGAAAGCGTGTTGCCTCCAGTACAGCTTGGAACATTGCCTAACAGTCAGTGCTCAGAAGATAATTGGATAATTTGGAAATCACCTGTGGAAATCCTATAATTTTGCAGTTTTTAAGTAGCAACAACAGCTCTCAATCGCATATGTAATTATTTTCAAATTGCCAGATTTCATAGGAATTAAACTGAAGGAAATTTTGGTATTTTCAATAAAAATCACAAATTCAGGCATTGTATTTTTTTTACATAGCCATCATTTTAGTTCACTTTTTAATATTATATAAAGTTAAAGTCTTAAGATTAAATCTTGAGAAACAGTAATATATTATAATAAAAAATGGTACAGTCATTAAGAGTTTCAAGTTTCCTGGATTAGGTACATTTCCTTTAATAATTTATCATCAATTTAACATCTCAAATTGTGCCTAATATCTGTATGTTTAGTATATTTTTATATCTGCACATCTTATTCTCCTAGCTCTCCATTTTCATTCTCTTTAATTACAGGGATGAAATGCTGCTTCCATGTATAAAACACCATTGTCACTGAGGCAAGGTTTGCCTTACCGTAAAAGTTCATCGAAGAAAAACAATTTTCTTCTTACACGAGAGCTATGCTGCCACATATTTTTTTTAATTGTTGCAACTTTTTGCTCTAACTAGATTGTGTTTAGATAATTCTCTCCAATTTGATGCAACAGTTCTCTAAATTGTTTTTCCATTCAAACCTTAACCTCTGCCAACAAATATGAAGTGCCAGGAATAACTGACAACAATGCGTAGAGCCAAATACTACTGGTTTCAATAAAACAGTATTTGCAACACATTGTAAGTAATTATCAAATATTTTATACTGCCATTCTGTGATCCCAATTCACAATTTTTCTTAAATAGTACATGTATTCAATTTACATAAAACAATTTCTTCCAAGGTGTCCTTGTGGAAATGTGTTCCAAATGGCATGTAATCACAGGTGCCAAGAATGAATCCATACTGTGCTCTATGTGCAGACCTTAGATCATCTGCTAATGAGCTGTTGAATTTTTTACTACCTAAATATTTTGGCAAATAGTAACTTAACTAGAAAAAATATGACAGAAAAACTAGTTTAAGGGCTCCTGGGTGGCTTAGTCAGTTAAGTGCTTGCCTTTGGCTCAGGTCATGATCTCAGGGTCCTGGGATCAAGCCCCACACAGGGCTCCCTGCTCGGTCAGGAGTCTGCTTCTCCCTCTCCCTCTGCACCACCTTCCCCCAACTCACTTGCTCTCTCTCTGTTTTTTTAAATGAATAAATAAAATCTTAAAAAAAGGGAAAAAGTAATTTAATAGAATATTAAGTTCAAAAATACGTGTCATAACAGAAATTAAGGGAGAGTTTTCACTTTAGAATCCACTTTATTATATACTTGTGTTGTTTCTAGCTAGTTTCTCTTTCCCATGTATTTGGTTTTAAATATATGATGTAATCATAAAACTTTATTCAAAAATGTTTGTCTGGAAGGTAACAAACTGTACAGGACAAAAATAAAAAAAACGCAGTCAAGCACATATACTTATGCATGTGAGGGTGTGTGTGTATATGCACACGTACATACACATAAATTTATAACCGTAAAGAGGGATAGATGATAGATTCATATTTCTTTATTTATGATGTTTGGCTAAACTTATATGTAAATAGACACATTTGCTTATATACATACATATATACATGTTAGTGTATGTGTGTATGTGTGTTGCCTTAGTATTTGGGTATTTTGAAATTTTCTTTTCTTTTTTTTAAAGATTTTATTTATTTATCTGACAAAGAGAGAGATCACAAGCAGGGGTAGCAACAAAGGGAGAGGGAGAGGCAGGCTCCCACCTGAGCAGGGAGCCTGATGCAGGGCTCAATCCCAGGACCCTGGGATCATGACCTGAGCCGAAGGCAGATGCTTAACCAACTGAGCCACCCAGGCGCCCCAATATTTTGATTTTCATACAAGCAATTGTTAAGTATATAGTCCATAATCTATATTCCAATAAGAGAATAAAGCGAACAAGCCATTATGCTATCTCAAATTTTATTGCCAAAGAGAAAAGTATACCTCTATTACTACAAACACAAGATAGTATCTTTTAAGTTCTCAGATTAAAAAAAAAAAAAAAAAAAGAACTGTGAAATCCTTAGGTATTTCACCCAGTATCTAGCTGATTTTCCTTTTTTTATTAACACCATTATGATTAAATTAAGCAGACTAAAACTATGATTGAGGTTGAAGACTCAGCATCTTATTCTTTGATACTATTAAGCTTTAGCCTTTACACTGTAACTGAACCAAATTTAAGGGAGGGTCTGAGTTGTAAAAAAAAAAAAATTGTTAAAAAATTATGGAACAAATCTTCAACAGGATTTTAGAAATTAGAATCTGGTTTGTAGGTATACAAAATTAATTTTCAATGTTTTTTGTTTCCTTGTATGACAGAGTGAATTTAAATACTGCAACAATAAATGCAAAGCAATACAATTAAGCAATCATGAAAACATATTTGCGAGCGTTATGTAAAATTAAGCAACTCTTGAGAATACTAGTTAATGGGATTGTTTTCCTTCTCTGAGAAACATGTAAAAATATTAATCCAAATACCTTGAATTTGGGGGGAGTTCAAAGTCAAAACAGAGCTCACTATGTTTTCTGATAGAAATTCGAGCTTTGTATCTCTTTACAAAAGATTGCACAATTTGTTTCTGCTTTAAGTATGCAAACTTTGATTATGAAAGACAAAAATGCTAACCACTTTTAAAATGTTATCAGATGTTATAGACTCTTTAATTTAGAAAATTTGCTTAATTTGTAAGGGTTAATAAAACCATGTAAGAAGGAGAATAATTATTATTCAATAATTCATGACTCATATGAAAACATAATAGAACTTGACAATATCACCTATGAAAATATTACCTAGCATTCCTAAATATTTAGCTGTTCTATATAGAATCATTAAGCATTTTCATTGCAAATGTATTATTCAAGAGGCCATATCTACTCTATTGTAGTTTATAATTTAAAAGCAAGCAGGGTTTTTTTTAATAGAAACATGTCACCTTCAGGTGAGTATGTTTTGTTTCAGTTTTGCTTGATTTGTTGGTGGGTTGTCTCTGCGATGGTGGGATAGTGTTACTGAAAGCCTATTTATATATATATAAGCATCACATTTAACATTAATAAAATGTTTTTAATTATTTAGAAAGTATGCTTCTTAATAAATTGCTCAATTAAGAAATATATTAAAAATTACTGCTTTATTTTTTTTTTAAGATTGTATTTATTCATTTGAGAGAGACACACACAGAGAGAGAACAAACAGGGGAGAGGCAGAGGGAGAGGGAGAAGCAGACTCCCCGCTGAGCTGGGAGCCCAACATGTGCTCCATCCCAGGACCTGGAGATCATGACCTGAGCTGAAGGCAGATACTTAACCATCTGAACCACCCAGGCAACTACTGTATACTTTAGTATTTGAAATATACTTTAGTATTACCAAAATCTTCTAAATTTCTGTAAGTTCATGAAGAAGCTTTCTCCTTAATCTAAGAATAAAGTGAAGGTTTGTATACTGACTTTTTAAAATGGTTTAAAATATGACTAGGAAAATAATCAGGGAATTTCATCGAGATACATCTTTTAAGAAGAAAAAAACAGCAGAATGTTACAATAATTTGTTATGAGATGCAGCGGTTCAGATAACAAGGTCATAAATCTAAAACCATAATCTTTCCCAACAACCTAAGAGAAAGTACTATGGCAAAAATACTGCGGCACTATATTCAAGGAAATTTATATTCTTTTAAACAATTTAAATTTCTCAAAATCTTTGACAATCTACCTGTGTACATGCAACAAAATGTAAAGAATACAATAAAGAACAACAAACTTCTGACCTCCAGAAGTTTAGTCAAATGGAGCAATCTGAAAGGGCTGAAATGAAACAATAATCATCTGTTATTACTCTTTTTAAGCCAATCTGCTTGTGGACGGTCTGCACTTATGGACAAAAATTACGTTAAAATAGGCAAAATTAACTGAATCAGTGAAGATTTAAAAGGCTATAATTGGCAGTTAATTTTGAGGATTTAAAGTACTCAATATTTGAAAGTTTGTGAAATGTAAAAACTCTTTTAAAGTATCCTTAAAGCAAAACAAATGCATATTTATGTTAGAAAATTATAAAATGAATTAGAAAAACTACTATCCAAAAATCCAACCTCTCATGCATACTATTAAGATTTTATGTAATTATATACTCAAAATATTTCTGTATATTTCTCATGTACATATCTAATCTTCTATGTATTTTTTTACTAAAATGAATTTATAATGTAGAAGTTATTTAATAACACTATTCAATGATTATATGACATAATACATTATAGAACAATGTATTTAAAGGAGTTACTTGTTGGGGCCCCTGGGTAGCTCAGTCAGTTAAGCTACCACTCTTGATTTCAGGCTCAGGTCATGATCTCAGGGTTGTGAGATAGAGCCCCACTGAGGCTCTGCGCAGGGCATGGAGCCTGTTTAAGATTTTCTCTCTCGGGCGCCCGAGTGGCACAGCGGTTAAGCGTCTGCCTTTGGCTCAGGGGGTGATCCCGGCGTTCTGGGATCGAGCCCCACATCAGGCTCCTCCACTATGAGCCTGCTTCTTCCTCTCCCACTCCCCCTGCTTGTGTTCCCTCTCTCACTGGCTGTCTCTATCTCTGTCAAATAAATAAATAAAATCTTAAAAAAAAAAAAAAAGATTTTCTCTCTCTCCCTCTGCCCCTCCCCCTCCCCACTGTGCACGTGTACGTGCTCTATCTCCAAAAAATAAAAATAAATAAATAAATAAAATAAAAATAAAAGAGTTACTTGTTGCCAATATAAACATACCCGTGCATATACCATCAAACATGAATTTAATACAAATATAAATTTAAAAGCTCTTGGTATTGAGGGTGGCTCAATAGGTTTTCACAGTTTTTTCAGTTCTCTAATTCTTAGATTTAAATTTAGAACTCACTAGTAATGGTTTGTGATAACTACTTTTATGAGGAAATTTTACTACTAGTTAGATGGAAATGTTATTCTAAACTTTATTAAATATTATACAAGTATAATTATAAAATAAACTCTCAGCCAAGAATAAATAGATCTCGAGGATAAAACTAAGTAGATATTCATGAATTAAAAACATAATTTTTGCAGGTTCTAAAATAAACATAAATTTATACAAAACACATGATTAATTGGTTACACTTGATACATGATTGTTTGTTTACATTTTTCACATATTGTTTCCAAACTTGCTGTATATTATAACTACATTTGAAGCTTTAAGAACCCCTGAAGCTACATGCCAACGTAGAGATTCTAATTTAATAGGTCAAAGGCATAGCCTGGGTACTTGGATTTTAGAAATGTTTCCTGTTGTAATTTTTAACATAAAGCCAGAGTTAAGAGCCATGGACTTGTATCTCCAGGAACATGGAGAAATCTAATTTTGCAGTCGCACATTAGTGTAAAGAAATATTCCTCGTGTGTTCAGACATTAGAGTAAAGGTACAATTTCCCTATAAAACCTTCCCTGTTTTCACTAGTATTTTTCAATGGGTAGACATTTAAAATCTTATTTATATACTTCAAGAGAAATACTTACATTTTCTTTTCAGAATTGTCACGTTATTGGTGTACAAGTGCCTAACTTCCAATTTAGCCTAAAGCAATTCTGGCTTTAAATACTCCCTTGAATGATTTCTCATCAAAGATGCAAAAGATCAATGGGAAAACTGAGGGTACTTTTAGGTTAGAAATAGAAATTTCTCCATAAAATAACAATTAGATCTAGTGGAATCTCTTTGACCAGGGATTATTGTAGATTTTGCATTTTAAATTTGTAGTATTGTATCGCCAGCTAGAATATAGAAAAATCTATAATCCACACACAGGTATATGTGTATATATGCTCACTCAAGTAAACGCATATGTTTCAAAAAGATACTGACAAGAAATACATGTTCACGTTTCTAGGCAAATGTAGGTCTGGAAACATTTTATTTATATTAACAAGATAACTTTAATCAGATAATACCTCAACATAAACATAATACTTCTTTGCCCAGGATTGTTTTCAATTCTGAAAGGAATAATTTTCTTATAAATGCTGAATGAAATAATCATATTGAAGAGGATTGCATTTTAAAACTATTACACCATATGTATAGCTAATTCTGAAATCAAATAATTTTATTTTATTTCGATTTTTTTATTTTTATTTTTTTAAAACAAATAATTTTAAATATCTAGTGTTCAGGAACTGAAACTGATATCTTAGTTGTTTGCTACCAAATTGCTCTTTTAGTAGTATTTTACATTATAAAGAAAATGTACATTTTTTGTGGATAAAAGTCCAAAGGATTTTACTCTCCCTCTAAAATATACACTGCAAGAAGGTCTTAGATATCATAAATATTATTAATAATTTTTCTGTTGTTTGTTGGCACATGTTTGGCAAAGAATAGTAGTCAAAGACTTTGAAGTGGGAATGTATGATTTCAGAGAGGATCTTTCACAGGTGTTGAAGCTGTATGGGCCTCAGATGTTCTTAAAGATCTGAGACAACAGAATTTCTCTCCAAACCATTAAAGTTTGAAGAGCAACTGAACATATGTTCATTCTTTCATTTAATATTTCAGACAGCTGCATAACGGCACTGTGTTGTTTTTTCACTTTTTTTTTTTTATAACATTTAAAAACTAAACTTGGTTTAAGGTCACTTCTGATGACAGTTTGAACTGGTCTGACAGCTGTTTAAATGTTTTTGACATCTGCGTGGGAAGATGGAATTCTTGTCTTTCTTCCGCCTGAATTGATGCTACATTTATATAAATAATTTTTGTTCTTTAACAAAGTCAGCAAAAATAAAATAATTTACTAAAAGGTGGTAGATTTGGGGGTGTGCACACCTGTGTGTACTCCTTGCCTCCATAATTTGTCACCCCTAAACAAGGGACACATAACTTTCCCAGAACTAGTATTATATAAATTTCTCATATGTAGTTAAAATTAAAAGGGTTTATTTCATTCATACTTTATCAGCTATAAAACATTATTGCTTATAAAAAAAGAATTCCCAGCTGTTCAGTGTCAATTCCCCAAGAGGTATAGCAGATGGTGAGCACAGGTATATTAAATGTAATCTGTGCAATAACCTTAAATACACACGCAATTATTAGAGATTAGTCTGAATATTTGCATGAAAGACCTATGGGATGCCCAGATCTGGTCTGGCTGGACTCTGCGTTTCCTCACGGCTTATGAGTTTTGTTTGGGAAACTGAAAGGCCTCTGGGGATGTTTTCAAGTCCTCTGCATACCTGAGTTGCGAAATCGCCTATGGGGACATATTTTATAGCAGATGACAGACAAGAAAAGAAAAAAACCTGAGTGTTTGAGGCTTACACCTGATCACAGGGAATATCAGCACTGTTTGCCTCAGAGTAAGCAGAAAGAAACTGTGGAAAAGCAACATGTGACAAAATAGGGTGTAGCAAAGATATGCTTCTAGAGTGTTTCTCTGGAGAACTTGAAGCTATTTAGCAAAAGGTCTGTGCATGGCTGTACCTACAGAGCTAGAAAGGATTACCTTAAACAGCCCAGTATTCCTGGTGGTGAGGGTGAAAGTAAGTCACCTGGCACCTCAGGGGCCAAGACCTGTATAGATAAATCTTAAGAGAAACTGAGCACCCTTACAAATTACCATTGGTAGCAATATATCTGGAAGGCATGGACTTATGCCACATTAAAATAGTTATTGGGAATCTATTATCGTGCACAGAAAAATACATTACACTAATTAGCAGGCAAATATAATGTAAGAAAACTAACACTTTAATTTTAGTGGTAGCCAACACAATTTATGTCACATTGTGTCCATTTTATGTGTAGAATGTCTAAATCTTCAAAATCTTAATAAACTTAACTAAGCTCTTATAACTAATAAGAAGCCAAGAGGTCATTCAATTTCATATTTAATTCCAAAGATTATTTTCTTTCCACTAAAGCCATTATTTTACTTTCCTCACAACCATACCTCATTGTTCAGCAGTCATTCCACTAATATTCTTCATATTTTAAGATCATAATATTTTATTCATTGACTAGAATTTGTCAAGTAAATAAAAAACATAAAACCATATGCATACTTACAATACTAAAGAGCCATAAAAATGATTTAGTTGAAATCACCTATTTTCTGGGTAAACAAATGGGGGATAAAGTCATCTATATAATTAGTTATAATTGGAGGAGAAAAAATATTAGTTTTTAGGGCTAGAGACCTTTGTTCAAAAGGACAAATTGGCAGAATGTTAGAGAGTGTAATAAAAGTCCAAGATAAGCCACTCAAACTGAGAACGTAATGCTGTGTTGAAGTTCTCAGTATTTAACAGGTTAGCGTGATTTTTAGCAGCCTCCTTTTCATGGTCTAGTCACAGTGGTGACTCTTTTAAATCCCTTAGATCCTATTTAAGCAGAATTTCTTTTTTTTTTTTTAAAGATTTTATTTATTTATGTGACAGAGAGACAGCCAGCGAGAGAGGGAACACAGAAGGGGAGTGGGAGAGGAAGAAGCAGGCTCCCAGCGGAGGAGCCCGATGTGGGACTCGATCCTGGAACGGGGGGACTCGATCCTGGAATGGGGGAACCCGATGTGGGACTCAATCCTGGAACACCGGGATCACGCCCTGAGCCAAAGGCAGACGCTTAAAGACTGTGCTACCCAGGCGCCCCTAAGCAGAATTTCTTAAAAGCAAGTCTTTTCGTTGCTGTTTTGTTATTAAACAAAATACAGCATGATAGAAAAACTAAAATTTTGTAAATGTTTATTTTATTTACATTCAACAATCATTTATTTAGCACCTGAAATCTGCCAGGTACCATGCTTAGAGTCAGAAAAGAGAGAAAGGAAAGAAAACAATAAGGGGAAGAAAATGACACTTTCTCTGAAATGTGGTGTGGGAGTTTTTGTTTTTAAACTTAAATATACTAACGAATCACTTGGGATTTGCGTTTCTTCTAGGTATTTATTCCAAAGAAATGAAAACTTATGTTCGTGTGAAAACCCAAACATAAATGTTTTAGAGAGGCATTACTGATAATTGCCAAAACCTGGAAATAATCTAAATAAGCATTAATGGATAAATGAATCAACACACTGTGTTACGTCACTCAATGGACTATTATGTAGCCATGACATAAACAATTCTTGATAGCATTGTGCGAAGTCAAAGACTCCACACTCAAAAGGTGACAACAGAAGGGAAAGATGTGGGGACAGAATGAGAGAATTCTCTGGGTTGTTGGAATTGTTTTGTTTTTTACCTGTACTTGTGGTTACTGGAATCCAAAATAACCGTACATTTAAAAAGTGGTTTTTATAATATATAAATTAAAGTAATAACAGTGATATTTTCTAATACATGGAAATGTAGTTAAAATAATATCAATGGAAAATATTTCAATAATTATACTTATCTTCTTTCTTAAATATCTTTCACAAAACACATTTTAATATAGTTAATACACTAATTATTCTGCTAGAAGAGGACGTCAACCTAGACAGATGCTTTGTCTTTTAAAAATGTATTTGCGAACTAAGAATCCATCTCTTGACCTCTTGCATTCTGAAATTCTTTCTGTCAAGTTAAATGATTCTTCAGAGGATGAAATTATTTGCTACCGATATTATAGAAAATATTTTGAAAACTCATAGTAATGGGTGAGACAGCAGATAATAGAAGTCTTCTTCATTTAATGGTGGCCAAATCAATACAAAGTTGAGGTCACCACAGTCAGTAATAAGAACTGATTCAGAAAGACAGCTACTTACCACCATGGGTAGAATTCAGACAGCTGTGTTATGATCTACAGATGGCTAAGCCATTTATAGCAGTAATATTCACACCTTTAAATGAGAAAAGTGAACTCCACAACCTGAGATTTGGAACATTATATGGGGGAAATTGCTGCAATGCAACTCTTGGTTTAAAAATAAAAGGAAAAATGGGAAAAACAATAGTATACATTTTAAATACATCTTTCCAATTTACCTAAAACCATTAATGTTCAATCTAGTATCTCTATTCATAAAAAGCTGCTTTAAATTAATTTACTACATTGAAAATTCTTAAGACATAAATGAACAATTGTGTCTTTTATATTTCATACATTCAAGAAGAGTGAATTTAAATAATGTTAACATTTTTTAATAATGTAAATTGTTTGATTAAAAAATAGCACAAATTGTCTCTCCCCAGCTTAACAGTCTTCTGGAGCTTTGGTTACTTTTAAGGGATTCGAATTATTTCACCGGCTTCTCCATTTGAATAATATCCTTATTTTACCAAATTGTGAAGGAATACTTTTCAAGTATTATTTTTCCCCATTCCCATTGATTTCTATTACATATGTAATCATTGAATTTATATTTTATCAAATCCAAAATGCATGGGAGAATGATTAGGGGTTTTGTGTACTTAAATGATTGCATAAATTTATTTGGTATTGTATTTGCACATAAACAAATTTTGTTAACCTTAAAGAAAGCTCTCAGGTATGGATATTTGTTGGAGATAATGCCCTCTTAGCAACGTATGCAGTTTATTTTTAAAATAATTGAGTAAATCACCAGTTATACTTAATATTAAACAATTCTCCAAAATATTCTTCTATAAAAATACAGGTACCTTATTTGGAAATTTACCTAATTAGAGTAGTATAACTTATTCCAAGATGTTTCCATGTTAAGTTTAAATTTAAAATACCATTTTTGGAACACATAAATCATAGTTGTCCATGAAATCCTAATGATTTCTACTTAAAATTATTTTTTTACTTCAGGGGGAGTTTATGTTGTATTATCCTGAGAAAAGAAAAGTCACCTCATAGGGATTCTGATGTAGGCTAGACTAGAGAAAGTTATTTTGTTATTTCTCCCCCCCCCTTTTTTTTGGAGGAAAGATGAGCACCACTAGCAACACAGTGATATTGGGGAGAAAAATTTGATACATGCGATATGGAGGAGATAGAATAAACAGAACTTTTGATTAAGGAACTGTTCAGGATGATTAAGAAGGGTGAGTCAGGGGGGAAGGGAATGAGGTCACATCTGGATGGGAAGTAAAATTTACTTTAATGGAGTATGCATCTGTTCTATTCACTGTACTATTTCCAAAAAAAGATTAATATGCATTGTCTATCATTTTGTGCTGTGAGTCCAAATGCATTCTTATTAAAATCAGATAGGTTAAAACAATAGTTCTTAAACTCTTCAATAGCTTTTATCAAAATTTTAGTTTCTGCCTATAGAATACTGCTGTCACCAAAATATCACTAGAAATGACATCCTGTTCTTCACGAGAGCTTAAGACAATTATCTTAAACAAGAAAGTTAGCAAAATTTCCTAACCACTATGACAGTTACAAGATAGATAACTGATACTGATGTGTTCTTCAATATGCTAACCAAAGTTTCAAAATAAAACAAAATGGATTCTTAAATGTAATGCATGTTTCTGTAAGATTTGACCTTTCTTTGCAGGTCTCTGTCTACTGTATATTTTTATATCAATTTATAAATATATTTAGAATATAAATCAGAATGCTATAGTCATACCATTTTATTAGCACTAAGATGATATAGAGACAAAAATGTATATATACATACATACATATATAACCTGTAACTCAGAATATTTACCTCTACCTTATCTCAAACCCCATCCATGTATAGAATACCTTTCACAGGGGCGCCTGGGTGGCACAGCGGTTAAGCGTCTGCCTTCAGCTCAGGGTGTGATCCCGGCGTTCTGGGATCGAGCCCCACATCAGGCTCTTCCGCTATGAGCCTGCTTCTTCCTCTCCCACTCCCCCTGCTTGTGTTCCCTCTCTCGCTGGCTGTCTCTATCTCTGTCGAATAAATAAATAAAATCTTAAAAAAAAAAAAAAAGAATACCTTTCACCAATCAAAAGGAAGCTAAGCCCATTATTTAAAATTAAATGTAAACATTTTTTATTTCTCTTAGAGCAAATTATAACTATCATGTTGTGTTTGCTGCCTTTAATGCACTAATCATGACATATTCCACCTTATTTTCCACATGGGCTAGTAATTGCTTATACATTAATATAAAAACAGCCACAGACTGCAAGAAAATTTGTGGAAGAAATATCTGATAAAGGACTTCTATTCAAAACACAAAAAGAACTCTTAAACTCAACAATAAGAAATCAAACAACTTGATTTAAAAATAGGCCAAAGACATTAACAGAAACCTCACCAAAGGAGACATGCAGATGGCAAATAAGCATATGAAAAGATGCTCCACGTCACATGTCATTAGGGAAAAGCAAATTATAACAATAATGAGATATCACTACACTTGTGCCTCTTGCTACTTTCCCATAAGACTTGAAAACTTATTTCCACACAAAAACCTGTTCAGGGACAAACATACCACTCTGATAGGGAATATTAATAATGGAAAGGCGTGGGTGCAGCAGGCAGATGGGAAATCTCTGTACCTTCCTCTCAATTTTGCTGCAATCCAAAAATTGTTCTAAAAAATAAAGTCTATTAAATAAAAGGAAACTTTCTACATATGGAAGAGTAGAATAAATTGAACAGCAGAGCCTCAAAAAGTAGTAGATTGAACACCTGAAACTAATATAGCACTTTATAAGTTAATCATACTTGGATTTAAAAAAATAGTGTACACCATAAACTTATAAGGTATTCTCTTTAAGACACCCAAAATATATTATTTGTAAGTGAATAAAGGTTGGAGTAGAATATTATCCTCATATGGATAGATATTCATCTTTAAAACATTATTGTTTGAATACAATACCCTTCTATAATTAATCATACTGTATTTATAAAATATGTACTTTAATTTTAATGTAATTTAGCCATACAGTAATTTTCCATTTTTCCCCATTAGACTGTTGTGATAAATATCCTCTTAGACATGTATTTTTCATTCTTCTGTTTTTTTTTTTCCTTAGAAAGGTTTCCTATAAATAGAGGAAGCATATTGTCTGGATGTTCAAAAATGTCTACAATTTAAAAATTTATAATTAATTTTGATTATTAATTTTTTATTACTAATGGTTTTTCCAGAAAGTTTGCACCAATTTATATTCATATTATAAATAAGTCATTTTTAATTTCACTTTTTGCTTGTCAACAAATGACATCATTTGAGTAAATTTTTGTTTTATGAAAGTTGATTAAGTTAGGAACACCATCCACTTGCTATCTTAATATGTATCTTAATTAGTAGTAAGGTTAACATTATTTGTACATGTTCATTAAAAATTTAAAAACTTTTTTGAATTGCCTTTATTGTTTGTTCCATCATTTTCATTTAGTATATAAGTAGTATAATTAATAAGAGATTTAAAAATATTTATAAAATTAACTTCTTTTATTTAAAACACTTTCCAGTTGTTTTCAGATAGATTGGTCTTTACCTTTTATCTTACCTTATGATAATTTAATTATATAAAACTTTTAAAATTTTTGTCATTCTATTTAGCAAAACTCTTTGACTTTTCCAATCTTTGATGTCTTACTTAGAGAACCACTTTTTATTGTGATTTAAAAAATATATATTGCATACCAGAAGGGGGCAAGACACAGAGAAGTAGTGGACTCTGATTCACTTGCTCCTCTGAATTTAGCTGGATATCTACCAAACCATTCTGAACACCCACAAAATCAACCAGAGATGTAAGAATATATATCTGGATTTCTATAAGCAGAAAATCGGTGGTTGTGAGGGTATGTCTTGCCTGGATTGTGGTTGATATTTTGGACTCTGTACATCCCCTCAACCATCCCTCAACAGAATGACTAAAAGGAGGAACTCCCAACAAAGAAAAGAACAAGAGACAATGGCCTCTCCCACAGACCTAACGGATATGGACATAAGCAAGATGTCATGGATAGACTTCAGGGTAGCAGTTATGAAGCAAGGCTTGAGAAAACCATTAGCAGCAGTATAGAGTCTCTAAGGCAGAAATGAGAGCTAATCAGGCTGAATTTAAAAATGCTATGAATGAGATGCAGTCTTAACTGGATATTCTAACAGCTAGGGTAAATGAGGCAGAAGAATGAACTAGTGACCTAGAAGATAAACTGATAGAAAGGAAAGAAAAGGAGGAGGCCTGGGACAAACAGCTTAAAATCCATGAGAACAGATTTAGAGAGATTAATGATGCCATGAAACGTTCCAACGTCAGAATTATTGGGATCCCTCAGGGGGTAGAGAGAGAGAGAGAGAGAGAGCTAGAAGGTATATTAGATCAAACTGTAGATGAGAACTTCCCTAATCTGGGAAATGGAACAAGTATTCATGTACAAGAGGCAAAGAGGACCTCTTCCAAGATCAGGGAGAACAGACCAAGGCCCTGGCATATAATAGTAAAACTTGCAAATCTTAGAACCAAGGAAACCATCCTTAGAGCAGCTAGGGGGAAGAAATTTCTTATGTACAGAGGGAGGAACATCAGAATAACATCAGACCTCTGCACAGAGACCTGGCAAGCCAGAAAGGGCTGGCAAAACATAGATGTAGAAAATGAGAAAAACATGCAGCCAATAATACTTTATCCTGCTAGGCTGTCATTCAGAACGGATGGAGAGATAAAGAGTTTCCAGGACTGGCAGAAACTGAAAGAATATGTGACCACCAACCCAGCCCTGCAAGAAATACTAAGCAGGATTCTATAAAAGAAGAAAGACACTAAGAGTAATACGGACCAGAAATTTACAGAGACAATCCATAGAAATAGGGACTGTACAGACAATAGGATGGCAATAAGTATATATCTTTCACTAGTAATTCCCAAAGCAAATGGCCTAAATGCTTCCATGGAACAGCACGGGGTTGCAGATTGGATACAAAGACAGGACCCATCCATATACTGCCTCAAGAGACTCATTTGGAACCTAAAGACACCTCTAGACTGAAAGTGAAGAGATGGAGAACAATTTATCATGCCAACGGACCTCAAAAGAAAGCTGGGATAGCAATTTTATATCAGACAAATTAGAATTTAAACCAAAGACTGTATTAAGAGATCCAGAGGGACACTATATCGTTCTTAAAGGGTCTATTCAGCAAGAAAATCTAACAATTATAAATATCTATGCCCCCAACATGGGAGAAGCCAACTACATAAGCCAGCTGTTAACCAAAATAAAGAATCAGATCAACAATAACACATTAATAGTAGATTTTAACACATCACTCTCAGCATAGGACAGATCATCTAAACAGAAGATCAAAAAAGATACAAGAACTTTGAATGACACATTGGTCCAGATGGACTTCCTAGATATATACAGAACATTCCACCCTAAAACAACAGAATACTCATCTCAAAAGCACATGGAACTTTCTACAAAAAGACCACATACTGGGTCACAAATCAGTTCTCAGCCAAAGCAAAGGATTGAGATTATTCCCTGCATGTTATCAGACCACAGTGCTTTGAAACTGGAGCTCAATCACAAGAAAAAAAATTGGAAGGAATTCAAACACTTGGAAATTAAAGAGCGTCATGCTAAAGAATGACTGGGACAACCAGGAAATTAAAGAACTTAAACATTTCATGGAAACTAATGAGAATGAAAACATGTCAATCCAAAACCAATGGGATACTGCAAAGGCAGTCCGAAGAGGGAAATACATAGCCATCCAAGACTCTCTCAGAAAATTAGAAAAATCCCAAATGCACAAGATAACCTTATACCTAAAGAAGCTGGAGAAACAACAACAAATAAAACCTAAACCAAGCAGGAGAAGAGAAATAATAAAGATTAGAGCAGAGATCAATGAAATAGAAAACAGAAAAGCAGTAGAACAGATCAATGAAACTAGAAGTTGGTTCTTTGAAAGAATTAAGATCAATAAACCACTGGCCAAATTTATCCAAAAGAAGAGAGAAAAGACCTAAATTAATAAAATTATGAATGAAAGGGGAGAGATCATGACTAACACCAAGGAAATAGAAACAATTATTAGAAATTATTACCAGAAACTATATGCCAACAAATTAAGCAACTTGGAAGAAATTGATGCCTTCCTGGAAAATTACAGACTACCAAGACTGAAACAGAAAGAAATAGACAATCTGAATAGACCAATAACCAGTAAAAAAATTGAAGCAGTAATCAAAAAATCTCCCAAAAAATAGAAGTCCAGGGCCAGATGGTTTCCCAGGGAAATTCCACCAAACATTTAAAGAAGAAATAATATTTATTCTACTGAAGCTGTTCCAAAAAATAGAAACAGAAAGAAAACTTCTAAACTCCTACTATGAGACCAACATTACCCTGATCCCAAAATCAGGCAAAGATCCCATCAAAAAAGAGAATTACAGGGGCGCCTGGGTGGCGCAGTCGTTAAGCGTCTGCCTCTGGCTCAGGGCGTGATCCCAGCGTTCTTGGGATCGAGCCCCACATCAGGGTCCTCTGCTAGGAACCTGCTTATTCCTCTCCCACTCCCCCTGCTTGTGTTCTCTCTCTAGCTGGCTGGCTGTCTTTGTCAAATAAATAAATAAAATCTTAAAAAAAAAAGAGAGAATTATAGACCAATATCCCTGATGAACATGGATGGCAAAATACTCAAGATCCCAGCTAATAGGATCCAACAGTGCATTAAAAGGATTATTCACCATGGATTTTATTCCTGGGATACAAAGGCGGTTCAACATTCACAAATCAATCAATGTGATAAAGCACATCAATAAAAGAAAAGACCAGAACCATATGATCCTCTCAGTTGAAGCAGAATAAGCATTTGACAAAATAGAACACCTGTTCCTGATTAAAACTTCAGAGTATAGGGGTAGAGGGAACATTACTCAATTTTATAAAAAACATCTATGAAAAGCCACAGCAAATATCATTATCAATGGGGAATAGCTGAGAGCTTTTCCCTTTAGATCAGGAACATGAAAGGGATGCCCACCCTTACCACTATTGTTCAACATAGTGCTAGAAGTCCTAGCCTCAGCAATCAGACAACAAAAAGAAATAAAAAGCATCCAAATTGGCAAAGAAGAAGTCAAACTCTCTCCACAGATGGCATGATGCTTTATGTGGAAAACCCAAAAGACTCCACCCCCAAATTACTAGAACTCATACAACAATTCAGCAATGTGGCAGGATACAAAATCAATGCACAGAAGTCAGGTGCTTTTCTATACATTAACAATGTAGATGTAGAAAGAGAAATTAAGGAATCAATTCCACTCACAATAGCAACAAAGCCATAAGATACCTAGGAATAAACCTAACTAAAGAGGTAAAGGATCTATACTCTAAAAACTAAATAACACTTATGAAAGAAATTGATGAAGGCACAAAAAGATGGAAAAACATTCCATGCTTGTGGATTGGAAGAATAAACATTGTCAAAATGTCTATGCTGTCCAGAGCAATTTACACTTTTAATGCCATCCCTATTAAAATACCAATGGCATTTTTCAAAGAGCTGGAACAAACAATCCTCAAATTTGTATGGAATCAGAAAAGATCCAAATCACCAAGGGAATGATGAAAAAGAAAAACAAAGCTGGGAGCATCACGTTGCCTGACTTCAAGCTATATTACAAAGCTGTGATCACCAAGAGAGCATGGTATTGGTACGAAAACAGGCACATAGACCGATGGAATAGGAAAGAAAGAAAGAAAGAAAGAAAGAAAGAAAGAAAGAAAGAAAGAAAGAAAGAAAGAAAGAAAGAAAGAAAGAAAGAAAGAAAGATTGAAAGAAAGAAAGATTGAAAGAAAGAAAGATTGAAAGAAAGAAGATTGAAAGAAAGAGAGGAGACTACCAGAGGCTTACAGAAAGAAGTAGAGAATGAAGAAAGTAATTTTGGTTCCTAAATGATTACACTCTTTGGGAAGCTTTGCTGCATTTCTGGTATTCTGATACATTTCCCCATTTGCTTAAGTGAAGTGAGTTTGTGTGCCTTGCTACCAAATGTAACTTGACAGAAACTTATCAGACAGTGAGAGAAAAAATGTGGAATATTGATGACAGTGAAAATTTCTTCATTCAAAGCAGGGGAATGGTTTTACTTATGGATGGATGGTGAAAGACTTAATAAACTGTCTCCCATAAAAAATAAAAATAAAAATATCACATACTTATGTACTTTTTTTCTCATTTTATGGTTTATTTTTAATTATTAATTTAATTTAATTATTTAATTCATTTAGAAATCATTGTGGTATAAGAATATTGTAAACACTTATTTTTCCAAGTAAGAAAATAAATATTCTGAGTCACTAAATGAACTTTCTAAATAAGTTTTTTGTTTCCATTGTTTTTCTTCCAGATAGTCAGTTCTCAAAGGATGTGAGAATGAACTTTGAAAATTATAAATTATAAATGAAACCTCTTCGAAATTTTCATTACATTCAAAATCAAAGGCAAGCTCCCTCTCAGGGCCCTGTATAATGTGACCATTGTCTAAATTCCCTACTTCATTTATTTTTTTGACATTTTGGGGAATGATTAATATCATGTTCATCACTGTCTGAGTAATAAGAATAGAATAGTGAAGAAAATGGACACATTTCCTGTCCCCACACTGCTTAGGTTTCAGGGCATGGGCATATGTGAATGAATGAATGAATGAACAAACGAACAAGGCACAGAGTAAAATTGTATGTATTGTAAGTTCAGGTGGTGAACTAATCATAAATCTGTAACTGAAAATTGGGGAACAATCTGGAAAAATGTTGTATATTTAGACAGGAGGGAACACGTGGAGGGAACACTGAGTCACAGCCAACGCAAAGTGCCTGGTGTACTTAAGGACTCATAAGATGGTAGCTGGGGAACGACAAGGCTGAAAGATCAGGAGATGAGTTAGCGATATAGAGCCAAGTCACATCGCGGAGGACCTCGTTACACCAAGATAAGGGATTTGAACTTTATTCCAAGAGTAATGGGAAGCCAATTAAGTGTTCCAAATAAGGAATGGCATGTTATGACCATTTTTTTTTTTTTAGGATCTTTCTGGCTATAATGTGTAAAATTTAGTGTGGAAAGACAATAGTTTCTAGGAAATTATTGTATGATGACAGTGGTTTAGAAAAAGGTGATAGATACTGGCTGAGGTGGTGAAAATACTTCAATTCGAGACATATGTATGTAGAAGGTAAATAAAACAGGATTTGATACTAGATTTGACTTCGAATGTGAGGGAAAGAAGTCACCATTAACTTCAAACAATTTTCTTTAGCAACCAAGTCCCACAGACTGAGGGAACAGGATATAAAAGCTGGTGGAGGGTGTGGATGAGAAACCAAGACTATGGCTTTGGTCATACTGAGATTAAGATGATATATTAGACCTTAAGTGAAAATACCTTGTAAGCAAATGGATCTAGGAATCTAGTCTGGAAGAGAGCCTGGGTCTAGATATATAAAACTGAGTATTATTAGCACGTGGTTGTTAAAGACTTGAAATCAAATCATGTCAGTCCAAGCCTTAGTGTACACGAAAGAAGTTTAAAAAACTGATCCTGGAATACTCCAGGCTTCAGGATACATAAGTTGAAGGATTAATGAGCAAAGAATAGTAATCACTGAAGTGAGAGAAACATCGGAAGTATGGTATCTGAAGTCAAGCATAAGCAGTGTCGTAAGAAAGATAAATCAATGTTACAGAAACTAAGGAGGAAAATAATGAAGACTGACCATGTTACTTAGTCATTTGTGACTTTGTACAGAGCAGTATCCATGGAACGAATTGTACCAAAGTTTAATTAAAGAGAGGTCAAAAGAGGATGGGCAGTGAAATACAAATTTTGAGGCTCTTTGCTATAAAGGAGAGGAAAGAGTGAATTACAGTTGTCAAGGGAAGTAGGATTAAGGATGGCCTTTGTTTTTTTAAAATGAAAGATATTACAGAATATTTGTATGCTGAAGGGAATGAACCCTTTCTCTTCTCAGTACAATAAGAACAATGCTGTTAGAATTTGGTTAGAGGTATTCTTTATTGGTATCTGTTTCACTAAGTCAGCCCTCAGTAAATTTATATTAATCATGTACTTCTGCATTTTGCTCCATGATGATATCATAAGGACTTTGGCATTGCGTTTCCTGTTAGTCTTATTTTTCAGTGTTGTGACACTTTATATTTAAATATTTAAAAAGCATTTTCATAAGAGATTGAGAGCTGCAATGACAGCTGCTAGGCAAGTAACAGTTTGAATGAGATACGTTTTTTACATTCACTTCTCTTCATAAAGTAGTGAGATATAAACCACATGTGCCTGATCAGGGGCAACAGATCACTGAGTCTTTAACTGATATTTGTTTCCTGTAATCTCTGTTTATATCCTTTCACTCCTTCATTTTTATCTCTTTCTACATTTTGTCTTTTTACATCCTCAACACATTTGTGGACATCCAACCACCCAATCCACTATTAGCGATCTATTTTTTTTTTTTTTTTTCTGATTTGGGGGTCATTAAGTTTCTTGGGTTGAACCTAGGGTGATTTTATTTGAGGCTTGTAGATTTCATCTCAGAATTGTATATTTATTCCAAACTCTAGGTGTAACTGGTACGTGTGAATCTTCTAACATCACTAGGCAAAACATTTCCTTTCTTGGTCCTGGCTGTCTTTAGTTTTTAAAAAAGGTTGCTGCTACTTTCAGGTGCTTTTTGCTAGGTTATTCATGCTACCTCTAATACTTACCAGTTTATGATTCCCATTTGTGGCATTTTTTTCCAAACTGTTCCTAATGAATTTATAAAAGAATTGAGTTCCATATCACTGACATTTTCTACACTGTATACATTTTTTATAGTCATACATTAAAATAGCTTCCAGAAGACCCCACAAAAAACTGAAATTCATCATATGTCAATCATGCTTTTTGGCAGAGAAACAATGTAAACGTTGTGTGGGTCATATAATAAAACATTCTTAATTTAAATAAAAATTGTTAATAATTGTAGTGAGAGATGATCTTCCCAAGTTCCTGTGAGCTGTTACTATTAGGCTGAGAATAGAATGCGAAGTCTTACATGTTCCTTTCTTTTCTCTTATTTCACCATTTCTTTAGTAGAAGATATACAAGGGAATAAAAATATTAACCTCTATTTTTGGAGGATTACCCCAAATTGGAAAAGACACACATTGCCTTTTAAATCAAACTCTTTACTTTAAGATAATTATAGATTCACATGCCATTGTAAAAGATGATACAGAAAAACTCCATGTACCCTTTACTCAATTTCCCCTAAGGTGACATTTATAAAACTGTAGAACAGTATCACAAGTAGGATATTGATTGGCATTGATATAGTCAAGATACAGAATGTTTCTATTAGAACCTGGATTCCTCATGTTGCCCATTTATATCCATACCTCTTCCTTCTTACCTACCTTCTGTTTAACTTCTAGCAACCACTAACCATTTCTATAACTATGTCATTGTAAGAATATTATATAAATGGAATCATACTGTATGTAACATGTTAGGATTTTTTTTCTTAAAGATTTTATTTATTTATTTGAAAGAGAAATAGAGAAAGCACAAGTGAGGGGAGGGGCAGAGGGAGAAGGAGAAGCAGATTCACAGCTGAGAGGGGAGCCCCACATGGGGCTCGATTCCAGGACCCCAAGATCATGACCTGAGCAGAGGGCAGATGCTTAACTAACTGAGCCACCCAGACAGCCCAGGATTTATTTTTTACTCAGCACAGTTCTCCAGAGAATCATACAGGTTTTTGTGTTTCTTAGAAGCACTTTTGTATTTATTGCTGAATGGTATTCTATGATTTGGTTGTACCAGGAAGTTTATTCATATGCTAAAGAATGTCTGGGTTGTGTCCAGGTTTTGTTATTATGAATAAAGTTGCTACAAGCATTTATAAAAAAGAAAAAAAAAAGGGAATGATAAGCCTTGGCTATTCTTTATATGGGCCATTTCTCAGGAAAAGTGCTTGCAGTGTGCAATCTTGATATAATATCTCCCTTCCAGACAAAGAGCGGGTTTACAATAAAAGTAGTAGATGACTTCAGCTCACAGTGTTTCTTACCTATAATGTAACCCTCTGGGTGTGCAGTCATTTATCTCAGCCTACCTGTGCTGTCCCTTGGGGATTGGAAATAGCACCAACAAGAAACTCTTGCTACAACTTCTGCCTTGAACAGTGAAGTTACTTGTCTCTGATCCAGGTGTGTTGTGTCTTTTGACAGCATCCCTGAAAATTAACCAACTAGATTTGTAGCTTATAATTATGGCAAAATCCTAGATCTTTCAGTGTTCTGTATAATGGATATTTGTTAAAAATAATTGAGAGTTGGATGTTGACAGTTTGGATAAATGTTCATAGCTAATTCAGTTTTATTTAATCAAATACATATGTAATTTCATTAATATTTTCTTAAGAAATATATTTATTGAAACCAAAAAATAATTTGAATTAGTTGTTACCAATTCAAAATTGGAACAGAATAACTTCAAGAGGATGTTACAGATACCTTTAGAAATTACTGAAAGTCATAAGAATACAGTTGTACAAAAAGTTCAGTTTCACATAATTATGTTAATATGTGTCACCAATTGCAAAAATAGCTTCAATTTTTTTCTTAAATGTTAAAAAGTACTTAATTAGTAAAGCAAAAGTCTGAATTCAGAATTCTGTAAGGCTTATGCAAATGATGAAATTCATGAATTGAAATGATAATCAACACTGAAAAAATTATTTTTATTGTTCTAATCTGTAAAATTATTGTAGTTCTACAAGACAGTGACTTTTTCAATATTCATAATCATTTTTCCTTAGACAATAGAAATGTTAAGCAAATAAATTTTACTTATTTCTAAGGTTTTTTAATATTAATATATGAAGAAATAGGACATTCATTTTCAATCTTCTAGAGCTGATTTAAAAATTCCAAAAAAGGGAAATTAATTTTTCAGTGATTTTTTTCCTTTATATAAAATAAATTTGTGCTCTAAATTGATATCTTATTTTTAAAGTTTTAAACATAATATTTATTTACAAAATAATAATATGAAGGAGAAAATTAAAATGACTCATTATCCTTGATAATCACTGTGGAAATTAAAAACAAATAGTATTAGATTGAATGCATGGGAAGGAAATAGTAGCCAACCAATCCACTATGGTATGACATGAAAATAAATATCATCCCATAGCTTTTTAACCACACTAGAACTTCTCCCCCATATTATTGAAAACATTTTCTTGCCTGTTTTTCCAGAAAAAATATTTTTATCTACTTATATTGTATTTATAAGATGGTTTCCATGCCTACTCTAAATTTGTTCCACCTCATTATTTTTAACATTTCCAGAGTAATTCGTTGTATGAATGTAATAAAATTTGATAACCAATTCTCTATTAATGAACATTTGTTGGTTTAGTCCTACCTCCACTCCAGTACAATGAGTAACCTCTTACATATACATTGGTGTGCTTTTTCAAATAGTGGTGGATAATTTCTAGCAGTGAAATTGTTGCATACAGACTATGTGTATTTTCCCTAAAAATGTAAACAATTTGTATTCCCACTTAGAGTGGGAGCCCCTATTTTAGGAGAATGTTAGAATATTCACGGTAACAAATTTCTTTACATTTGCCTCATCTTATATTCTTAGAGCTTATTAAACCTATTTATCAATCCATTAGTATGCTGAGAAGACTAGAATATAGAGTATTTTTTAAATACATCATGTTGTAGGAAAGATGTTAGGTTTCAAAGCCAACAGCCAAGAAAAAATTCTTGAGATGTCTTTGGTGCAAAACTGTGGTTTTATTAAAGCACAGGGACAGGACCCATGGACAGAAAGAGCTGCACTGGGGTCATGAGGAGTGGCCCATTATATACTTTCAAGTTGGGAGAGGGTTAGGGATAGTGTAAGTCTCTAAGGAATTTTGGAAGCAAGGTTTCCAGGACCCAGAGGGGATTAGCTATTGTTGGGAAGAGGTCATTTATTATTGTCTAATAAAACCTTAGTCATGAGATTCTTCAGATGTATATCAGTGGGTCACATGCTTGTAGGATGATTTCCAACATGTATCTTGGGGAGTAGAGATGAAGGAAGTTTCCAAAGGAATTTTTATATGTTAAAATAGATTTATAGGATCCTGAAGGGTTGGGCTAAGATTGCCTTTTGCCCTTAGCAAAGTATTAATATCAAGGCAGTTGAGTTCCTAGAGAAATGCCACTCTACCTGTTTCAAGGACTTGTCAATAGGCTGCTAAGTACTGGGAAATTTAATAATTTTTCTTCTGCTTTTGTTTCCCACTTCACATAACATTAACTAGCTGCTGTGTCATAAAGGAAATCAAATGGAATATTTTGTGTAATCTAAGTGATCTACTTTTTGGTAGCTTGGATATTTCATGGAATAAGAAATACAAACTGGTGTGATGTAGGTCGTGTAAAAGATGACATTGTTTATGAAACTCTATGGTTGATTTCAAATATTCAACCATATATATTCAAATATATATAGAAATTCAATCCAAAATCCAAAATAGGGTAAATACATTAGCATTATTATATGTATATCATGAATTTGCAATATAGCATTTTGAGTTTGCTAACTCACATGTCTCCCTTTGATTTTTACTGACAGCTACTTATTCTATCCTTATGTTTAGCTAAATAATTTAAATGCCTATAGTCAATTGTGTTATATTCTTGAAATGTGAAATTCCATGCTATTTTATATACATTAAAGAGTAAATTTGTATATATATTTATAAGTATATATATACTACCATGATAAAGCTATATTTGCTTTGTATCCTCTGTTCCTTTGGTTTATTATATTGCCGCTGTCATATGCTTAGTACTTACTTTGAATAAAAAACATGTATTCTTTTGTTGAAACTGTATAAATATGATGGCATCTTAAAATCAACTACACTGGCCCTAGGTACTACATAATAGTTTATCATAGTAATCCAACATCAAAAGTTTCAGAATTTTTTATTGCTTCAAAGATAAAACAGTACTTGTTTTTAGAATACCATTTTGATTCTTATAAAATCTAAGTATTTATAATATCATAAGGGAATTTTACCAGCAAAATAGCATCCTAAATATTTAGATATGCATATGGACTTCATTTGATATTCTCTTTAAATGTAGAGTAACAGAAGGGCTGCTGTAACAGAGAGTTAGACACAGAGCTTGCTGATGGGTATCAGGCTGTGCCAGTTCCGCATAAGATTGGACCTACTGAACATGCTGTTCTGGCTTGCACTCCATAACTGAACTTCGAAATGATCACATCACTCTGCATGCGGTGAGCTCTGTGGATGCTTGTAAACATTTGAACACTGCTTCTCTGTGCCTGAAGAAGATAATTTTAAATGGATCTTTTTGTTAAATTTTCTATCCCGGGAAACATTAAATCAGTGTTTGAAACAGGTTGCACCTACTTCAAATGTATGTTTAATAAAGTATTTAAGTATGCTTGGAAATTCCCAAGAATTAAGATAAATAATGTGGTTATATGAAATGAGATTGCTAAAATTATATGAGGCAGAAATGAATACCTTTGAAACATACTTATCAATGAATATGTAATATATATGTGTGTGTACATATATATGCACTATTTTGTTTGAGGGTGTGTGTGGGTGTGTGCACATGCACGCATGTGCATAGATGCTTGTCCCTATAAATTTACAAGCAGTTTAAAAAAGTATTTAATCTCTTAACTTTTAAACCCTGTCTTTAGCTAACTTTGTCCTAGTCATTACTAGTTTTCTGTTGTTGCCCATATCAACAGGCAAAAAGACTTAAAGAATTACAAACACCAAAAAAAAAAAAAAAAGATCTTATCACATTCATAAAGTCCCATAAGGAACAATTCAGTCCAAAAGTTAAAAAAGAGTGATATTGCTTTTAGGACCACAAACTAGGCAGCTTCTAGTTTTTCTTTCACAGTAGACATATTTTTAAAACAAGATCAGCAGAGCCATCAGGTTTGAATTACAGTGTTCCAGTACTCTGATCTCTTCATATGTCTGCAAGCATTCACTTGGTTTATCACACAAATATGATCTTTTTAGAAGTTCAGTCATACAGTTTGGTGAGCATAAACTTGAACAACTTTCTAAGTCAAAAGCCATTTATAAATATGTGCTAAATCATCTTTTACATTTTATAAAGAGCACAAAAGCATTTTCTTCTTTGACTATTCACAATAACTGTATTAAGTAAGCAGGCATTTAAGAGTATAAAAATTAAGACTAAGCATAAGGGAAATACATTATACTCAACCTTCCAAATCTTTTTGCTTACACTTTTCTCAGCTAAATTAATTTTGATTGCATTCTATTCACCTCTTCAGAATTGGTTAAGTGGTTTGCTTATAATCTTGAGTTAAAAAAAAAAACAACTTGTAAAATAAAAAGATACCATTTTCACAGAAAAGATAAGGTCACATGAAAACTGAACTTGACACAACATTAATACCAGCAAGAAATTAGCTTCCTTACACATTTTACACTAGAACTCATACTGGAGATTTGCTGTGACGATGACAGTAACAGTAACAACAATTTTTAAAATTTTTATTTATTCTTTTTTATATCCTAAGCACATACCTTCCTGTCTTTTGTTTCAGAAAGCATGAACATCTTAAAGATTGTCCTAAGAGTTGTGAAAAATGGGATGTTTGCAGGGCATGGGGTAGGACAGTGGAGGCTGACATTTCAATATAGATATGTTAGGAAGAGAAAGAAGAAAAAATTTCCCTCAAGTGAGGAAGGAGACGGTTGGTTCTATGTGGTGTGTACACCTCTGCTTGCCTCCATGCATCATTCAGGAGCGGTAAGAACTGATTTTATGGTACACTCTGGGAGTTTGGACTTTATATATTAAGACTACCATTTCAAAAAGATGCCTGGCAGTCTGTGATTATTCTTAGCATAGAAGCAGTAGAACTGCATGGAAGTAGAACTGAATGGAAGACCACAGGGGCTTTCGCCCTTATTCTGCCAAGACCTTTATTCTAACCAGCGGTGTAGGCAAATAAGAGCTTAATGTCCTATTAGGTAAATGGTATGGAAGATTGGGGTCAGACTTACTCTGATTTTTTACAAGATCAACTAACACAGCAGTGCTTCCCATTTTTTGGAATATTCATTACTGATACAAATGTTTAGAGCAATTTTAAAATAAGAAAGGTATATTGTGTATTTTATCTTCTTCAATATCCCAAAAATAGTTTTTGATGAAGGAAGGATATATCTTCGACTCATCCATTTACAAATAACTGATACTTAGTGACATGAGACAACACGAAGTTATCTCCACTCTTCTCTGATTTCAAGGTGTGAAAAAGTGGCAGAACCTCACTGATCCTTTGAACTGAAAGGAAAGAATACAAGTTTGTGTGTGTGTGTGTGTGTGGTTTTATTTTTTTTAGTAATGACATCTGTGTCTTGCGTCTCTTATGAACTGTGATATATCTACACAAGAAGCACGAACACTTTTATATGAACCGACCCAAGCATTAATGAAACAAGGATAAATAATGTATCGTGCTATCCTCACTATACATACCTTCATAATTGAAATTTGTATTTTGCTATGTTAGATTTATTAGATTTGTAATTATATGTAAACTTGCTCCCTCCGAAGTGGAAAATACATATATTAACAGAAACACAAGATAAGGAAAACACTGATTGAATCATATATAGGTAATAAAGATTAAAACCCTAGTTTCAAGTCAGAAATAATGTGAATATGATTTAAAAGTCTTGATAGTAGGCATAAACACTTAGTATATAAGATCAAAATTGCATTGGCTTTCAGGCCAAAGAAATGTAAAGCAAAGAAAGATAATGGTGAGAATACCTTTTTAATTGAATGAGGGGATTTTCTTCCAAGAGGTTGAAAAATCTAAATTTGACTTATATAAAAACTCAAAGCATTAAAGGAAAGTAGATAAAAAACAAGATTTATATATTTACAATTATATTTATAATTCATTTTCATTTTATGTTTGAGAAGGAAACTATTATGATACCCTATTCAGGACTGCAAGGGGCCACAACAGTTAATACAAGACATTCAGCGGGGAAAGAAGAGCAGAGATCAACTAAAATATATGCTTGTCCTTCATATTTTGGATCCAAGTGTGTGCATCAAAATTACACGTTTTGCATGAAAGCTTATTGTTGAATTTGCACTTCCAACCTCTCAAGTCTTACTTAATCAAAACAACATTTGGAATTTTAATTTCTGTTTAGGTAGACCATATAATTATGCTAACTTCTCTGACTCATTCCTTTTCCTTATTCCACTTTTAGTTTAGCCATGGTCATTTTTCACACAGGTGCCAAACCTTCTCATACTCGACTAATTAAAACTGTTTTCTGGTATGTAGATTATACATCTTATTTTTGTTTTTATTTAATCTGTTACTTCTCTTCATTGCAGGAAACACTTTAACCAATTATCATCTTTGTTCTAAGATTATTTATCAGTCCATGCCAGCAGTCTTAGCTCTTTAAGACAGTCATTATCAACTCTAGCTACACCTGGGGATCAGGTGCATCCAGAACTCTAACTGGAGATTCTGAACCAGGAGCCCTGTGGAGGTGTTTGTACATTTGCATTTCTTTTTTTAATTTTCATCATGATTCCGGTGTACATTTAGATTAGAAAAACACTAGTGTGTAGTTATTAATATTCCACAAAGAGCAACTTGGCAATGTTCATTTGCAATTCAGTGAAATATAAAGGGTTCATTACTATGGAAAAGAATAGAAAACTCAGAAATGAACCCACAACTATACGGTCAACTAATATTTGACAAAGCAGGAAAGAATATCCAATGGGAAAAAGACAGTCTCTTCAACAAATAGTGTTGGGAAAATTGGACAAAAACATGCAGAAGAATGAAACTAGACCACTTTCTTACACCATACATAAAAATAAATTCAAAATGGATGAAAGACCTCAATATGAGACCTGAAACCTGAAACTTCTCCTAGAGGAGAACACAGGCAGTAAACTTTTTGATATCGCTGTAACAACTTCCTACTAGATATGTCTCCTAAGGCAAGGGAAACAAAAACAAAAATAAACTATTGGGACTTCATCAACATAAAAAGCTTCTGCACAGTGAAGGAAACAAACAACTAAATTAAAAAGCAGCCTATGGAATGGGAGAAGGTATTTGCAAATGATATATCTCATAAAGGGTTAGTATCCAAAGTATATAAAGAACTTATAAAGCTCAACACCCAAAAAAAAAAAAAAAACAATTTGGTTAAAAAATGGGCAGAAGACATTAATAGACATTTTTCCAAAAAAGACAATAAATGGCCAATAGTCACACGAAAAGATGCTCCACCTGACTTATCATCAGGGAAACAGAAGTCAAAACTACAATGAGATCTCTCCTCACACCTGTCAGAATGGCTAAAATTAACAACTCAGGAAACAACAGGTATTTGTGAGGATGTGGAAGAGGAATCCTCTTACACTGTTGGTGGGAATGCAAACTGGTGCAGCCACTGTGAAAAACAGAGGGGAGGTTCCTCCAAAAGTTAAAAATAGAACTACCTTATGATCCAGCAATTGCACTACTAGGTATTTACCCAAAGGATACAAAAATTTGAAAAATTACATGCACTCCAACATTTATAGCAGCATTATCAACGATAGCCATATTATGGAAAAAGCCCCAGTGTCCATTGACTGATGAATGGATAAAGAAGATGTATACATATGATGGAATATTATTCAGCTATAAGAAAGAACAAAATCTTGCCGTTTGCCATGATGTGGATGGAGCTAGAGAGTATTATGATAAGTGAAATACATCAGTCAGAGCAAGACAAATACCATATCATTTCACTCATATGTGGAATTTAAGAAACAAAACAGATTTAAAAAAAAGAAAAAGAAACAAAACAAATTTAAAAAAAAGAAAAAGAAACTAAACAGATGAACGTATGCAGGAAAAAAAGGAGAGGCAAGCCAGGAAACAGACTCATAACTATACAGAACAAACCAAGAGTTGCTGGAAGGGAGGTGGCTGGAGAGATGGTCTAAATGGTTCATCAGTTAAGGAGGACACCTGTAGTGATGAGCACTGGGTGTTGTATGTAAGTGATGAATCACTAAATAGTACACCTGAAACTAATATTACACTGTATGTTAACTAACTGGAATTAAAATAAAAACTTGAGAAATAAATAAAGGGTTCATTACTTTGTCACTTTCACAAGAGACAAGAATGCTATACCAGAGTGGAGTTAATTAACTCACTGGAGGTTTGAAATGCTATACTGGTTTTAATCATTGGCCAATCTAATCCAGATATCTGACAGTGAATAGGACAATACAAATCATCACTGGAGTATTTATCTTTAACTTAAGGTGGTTAATAATTCTTTCCTTTTTCCCTCCAGCCCAGTGTACTTTTCCACAAGGAGTATGGGAAAGAGAGAGCCTTCAGGGATCTATGATTGTTCTGATGCTCCTTTTGGGTCTTAATGATGAGTCAGTCCCAATTCTGTAGTAGGTCACCTCTCTTGCCTCAGGCCAAGATGCAATCCTGATCCCTTTTGATAATGCTGATCCTTTGCTTTTCACCTCAGTTTTCTCTATTACCCACTCGGAACCAAACTGTTTCTATTCAAATATCAGCCCTGACACCTACTGGCTATGTGACCTTGGTGAGTCACAACATTATCTCTCTTGCACCTCAGTTTTTTCAGCTCTCAAATGGGAATAATTTAATTTCTATTTCATAAAAGTATGTGAGGGCTACATAATTTAATTAAGGTGACTGGAATATTTCTTGGCATAAAGAACTCGGCAAGATTTTGCTGTTGCTGTTGCTATTATTATTATTATTATTATTATTATTATTATTGAGAAAACTGTGCAATGAACTGACTTTTCATAAACCTCAATTAAAAAAACTCCAGTTTAGGATAAATTTTTAAAAATGGACATGTCTAGTAGAACAGAATGTTTATCAATATATTAATGCATTCTCTGTCTCAAATAGGCAAGCTAATTGGATCACCACATTATAATATGATAGTTATTCTTAAAACAAAAGGTTCATAAACAGACGAGTTAGTTATATAATTAAAAACATAGGTACACCTATTCTGAAAATAAGACTGCAAAATTTCACTGAGTAGGATATTAGATATGTTTATCTAATAACTATTTAACATCTTCTGTAGTATTCTTATGGGGATATACTGGTAAGTACAATGAGCAAATTCTAGCCTTCAAGAATTTAGAGAGAAAAATAAGCAATTAGAATATAAGTAATCTTTATCAAGTGTTCTCATATGGATGAATTATGATTTATATGAAAATCCAATGTAGAGATGACTACCTAGATGGGGTAAAGAGCAGTGTCCAGGATTGCTTTCCCCACACACAAAACAACAACATTAAAAGCAAAGAGGTTAATTACAATTTAGCCATGTGCGTGTAACAAGCAATACCTAATATCAATGTATGTTACCTCAGAAGAGCTGAAAGAGGTTCAAAAACAGGGAAGTAAAGAACAGGTAGCAGTGAGGTAGGTAAGAGATACAAAATGATTAGTTAGGGAAAGGACAGCAAATGAGAAATCTGTTCAATGGTTTTGAGACTTTGACAATGTTCTTAAAAGTACCAATCTGCCTTCAAAGTTTTTAAGCTAGACCTAGCTACATATAACATAAGCCTGGTGAGTCACGTGCGCACAGATTTTTGAATCTTGAATGAGGGATCCAAGAGGGAATATGAATAGAATAAGATGGAATATTGATGTAATAAGATGGAATATTGTTGATGGAATAAAATGGAAGGGCACAGAGAGTACAGAAAAACAGCACTGTAAATAAGAGGTGCTTCCCCATGCTAGCCTTCCATCTTCTTTGGCCTCCTATTCTTCCTTTGCGCCGAGTATAGTCACTCTTTCTTATGATAATCAAAATCTGTTTTTGTTGTTTGCAGTCAAGAGTGCAGACTGATAAAATTACCTGGTTAGACTATATCAAGTGAGAAGAAAAAGTCCCTGGATAGTTCTGTGGGAAAGCTCAATAGGTAGGTGATGATAAAGCATTAAGATACTGCACACGAGAATGGGAATGAGCAGTCTGGGAGGTAGACGAGAAGTTGTTGACAACAAGGATGGAGAAGGTTTGAAAAAGACAATGTGTTCAGCTATGGGAATGCTGCCTAGATGTGAAATAAGATTAGGAAGAAATACTGATCTTTGAAAACTGGGGCCAAGAGAATATTAAAGACTTAAATGAAATGTGGGTTTGATGAGGACAGAGTGATCTTAATAGGCTGAGAACTACTTGGAGGGAGGTAATTGTAAATAATTAATGTTATGGGAACCCAATTGTTAAATAATATTTACATCCCTATTCGCAGGTGTCTAGCAATCTCTAACTCCAATACTCCTCCAGAATTTTACACATGTAATTTCAACTTCCTGTTTTACATCTCCAAATTAACATATTCAATACTGAACTCATCATCTTTCACCCCAAATCTGTTTTACCACAGTTTCCCTCCACTTGGCTGATAGAAACTTTCCTAATCGTTGCTTAGAGAAAAAGTTTTGGAGACATTCCTGATTCTCCTTTTGCTTTCACATTTATAACACCCAATCAATCCACGAATTCTATTTGTTCTACCGTCAAAATAATTCCAAAATCTGACCACTTCCCATCTCCTCACAGCTACTACCATGCTTCTGGCAACCATATCTGTAGATGTGATTGCCTACAACCTTCTTGAAGGCTTCTCTTCCTCTAATATACAGTAACAGGCTCTGCTTCATCAGTCACGGATGCAATCAGATCATGTAACTTCTTTGCTCAAAACATTTCAAGAGCTCCAACTTCATTCAAAGTAAAAGCTAAGGACTTTACCAGACTCAAAAAGGCCTACATTATCTTATTCTACACTTCCCTTGCTTTTTTTTTTTTTTTTCTTGTCTCATGATCCTTTCCAATCTAAGCACTCTGGGCTCTTTGTAATGCCTAAGTCTCTAACTAAAATCATGCTTTGAACCTTTGTGCAAGGGATTCTCTCTGCCTAGAATGTTCTCCCCCAAAATGACCCACACAACTAAACCTCTCATCTCCTTAAAACATTTATTCAAATATCTCATCTTTAAGAAGCCTTGTGATTCCTTATTGTAAATTTCAAACTGCCTTCAAAAGCACCCAACTCCTTATCCTCTGTTGCAATTGCTACCATCAAATATGCTATGTAATTCTTTACTCTATTTACTATCTTTGGTTTTCCCTTTAGATGGAAGCTATATATTTTTGTCTGTGTTTTTAAATAACAAGTGTCAAGGTCTTTATAGGAGTTATTAAAGCAAAGTAAGGGTTGAAAATTTGTTTACTTGAATTGATTGCAAATATATTTTTCAATAAATCTGACTTTAAAGGAAAGAAAAAGATCAGGGAATACATGAAGAGGACATAGCATTGAAAGTTTGAATTTTCTTCTTCTGTTTCTTCTTGTTTAGTTGAGGAACAATAAACATGTATAAATTCTGGGAAGGAGCCAGTAAAGGACAGGTTAAAGTGATAGAAGAGAGAAAAAGACAAAGGATTTTGATATTTGTTTCTGTATCTATTCCCTAACATTTTTATGTTTATAATCTGTATAATCTTACATGAATAAAGTAAAAATAATGATAGATTCTCTGTTTCATGCATTATAATTTCTTGAGAGTAATAACTTAAGAATAAGTTACTTCAAGTTTTAGATATTTTCAGTTTTTTCAATCACCTCTTTACCATATATTGGTTTATTCATATAAATATGAAATTAAAATGTGGTTTATTTATAGTGTGAGGGAAGACCATCCACAATACATACTTATATTGTATTAAAAGTGTGGGTTAATCTCCAAACATAGGGTAGTGGTTATCTAATGTGTACCTCCTATCTGATTATATTTAATGTAATCAGATTGATGTATGCCAAGAGGCAGTTACAAGATACATGTTACAGAGAATTCAGAGCTGAGACAAATGGACTATAATATATGAACATGTGTACATTTTTAAGTAAAGTTCAAAATGTCGAACAAATTTATAAATTTTGTCTGTCTGTAGTTTTGTTATATAATTTTATTTATTTTAAATCATATTTAAAGCTGTATTTGCCCTAATAAGAAAAAAATATATGTTCAATATGAATTTTTTATAGAATAATGTCAGCTTGGTTTTTAAAACCTCATCTTTTATCTGGATTGAAATTGTGAAGATAGTCTTGTTTTTTTCAGTCTAACTGAATGTAGGTCACTGGCCTCCTCTAAATGCACTCGTTTTACTGATGAATGAAAAACCTTTCTTTTTTCTTGTTGTCATAATAAGACTTTTTCTTTTCCCCTTTCTCTTCTTTCTGTAACTAAATGCTGAGTCAAGGACATAGTCATCTTGAATGGTAAGATTTTCTGTGTCCTCAGAAGGTGACACACATACTTGTAGCAAGTTCATCCACCTGCAAATATACATTAGCTTCTTACTGTTATTTTCACTTATTGAAAATAGATACAATAGAAATAAAATCCATACCAGCTTGGTCAACCTTATTGAAAGTTATGTCTCATAATTTCTGGCTCTTCTTAATTTTTGAAAGATAACCTTTTCAAAAAAAATAGAGTAGTTTCCCACAAACTGTGTGTGTTATTTCTCTGGGGTGATGGACTATAAAATCCTAGTCAACTGATCTTAAAGCTCTTATTGCAGATATGTTTTTATCATGATCAAATTTGAAATGTTGAGAAACTGTATGATTTAATTAAATTAACCTTCTTGAGATGGTGTTGAAAACTACCAACACAGTGGTATAGCTTTTAGGTACAATACTACACTAAGAAAGAATTAATTTTCAACACTGTTTTAAACTTTTAATGATTCTAGCCTGCATGAAATGCTTAATTCAATTAGATTTTTATGTTCCATGGTTTCCTTTGGACCAATGAGCTTCTCTTAGAGCTCCTTCATCTATTCTTTGAGGTCCAAAGAAATTCATTGGTTCATCAATTTAACCAGTAGATATCTGTTGAGTTCTTATAATAATTTCCATCCAGTTCTAGTCCCTGGGGACTTAAATGATGTTTCTCTGACTGAAAGCCTACTTGGCTATAAACAAGCAATTGTAATAAGGATAGTAGGTCTACTAATAGGACCATGAACAAGTTGTAGAAGGGCAGCTGCTGGGCTACCACCTTCGGGTCAGCATAAGAAGAAGCTGCTGGGAAGAACACAAATCCAAATTAACCTTAGAAGAAGTGTGGGAACTGGAAAATTGGGCAAAAAAAATCTGGGCCTAATTACCGACCAAGGGGTACCATGTATGTGCAAGAAGGAGCACCTTCTTGCCTCCCTTTCCCTCTTTGTCTCTCTCAGGCTTTCAAGTTTCCAGTGTCCCTGAAAAAGTTCTCAAAAAACAAGTAAGAGAAAGGTGTTCCATCTGTGCCTTCGTTCTTTATTCTGCAGCTCTAAAGACCAAGGAATGGTACATTCTATTCTCTAATTTGAACCTTTACAGAGCAATCCTCCGCCCCAACCCCAGTTCCAATAGTTGGACTCATGTTTGGGAGAAGGAGGGCAGACAAATTCCTGTTAACAGGGAAAAATCCAACTAGGGAGCATCCTGGGTTTAATCATGTCTTGTAACTGATGCCTAGATCACCCCGAGAGGTGGCAATATAATGAAAGACCTCTCATCAATCATTTATTTTATAATATTATAATAGAATATTATAAGCAAATTAAGATAGAGCTTTTACATGATGGCAACAATAACAGTAGAGATACAAAGATGACTGACTAATGCACATAAAATATTTCATCTCTAATTTTAATTTGTCTTCATATTCTGATTGTTCATGTGACATTAATATTTTGATAATACTCATTTTATCAAATACATTGGAAAGTACTTTCATGACATTATATTGCAAAATGATAAAAATAAGTTTGGACTGTTAGAAAGCAATTAAATGGTAAAAATAGCAGTTAATATTTATAATATTAAAGGAACACAGGTTATTTTGTCAAAGTAGATGGATTTCACAAAATGAAAAATACATTTCCTGTTCAAAAAATTTTCCTTTAAATAACATTTTTTCTATCTTTTATTCTTATGATTTTTACATGTTATTTAATGCATCCTGTAAAACAATAAATATTTTACAATCACTTAAAAATAAAAATAAAATAATTTCATTCTCTTAATACCCTTTTTCAACTAGGCTGTTAATCTGTTAACTCTTAACACCTTTGAGACTCAGAAAATATATTCAACTCGATTAATGTGAATATGTGTTGAAAGTTCAACTATAGACTTAGGAATGGTAGAGGTTGGCTAATTCTTACTTCAAAGATAATATTTTAAAATATATTTTTCAAAAAAGAATATTGCCTGTGATATTTACTCAAAGAGTCAAGGTTTTGTTACAGTCATTATTTATTTTAAAGTTGGTGATGAAGATTACAGATTAATTTTCCATTTAAAGTATGAACCAGGGGGCAACTGCTTGGCTCAGTTAGTTAAGCATCTGAGTCTTGATTTTGGCTGAGATCATGATCTCAGGGTCTTGAGGTCAAGTCTGCATTGGACATGGAGCCTACTTAAGATTCTCCCTTTTTCCTTCTGCCCACTCTGCCCCCCATGCTAGTACTTTCTCTCTAATAATAAGAAGAAGAAAAGGTAATTTTTTAAAAGTATGAACCAGATGTTAAAATTCTGACGTTTTGTCATTGTTATTGTTTTAAAGAGTCCTTTCCCAGATACACATTCTGTAAAAAGTTTTGCATAGTCTGTGGATCACTTATTTGTTTTCTTTTTAGTGTCATTCTTTACTTAAAATTTTTATTGAGATAGGGGTACCTGGGTTGTGCAGTCAGTTGAGTGTCATGACTCGTGGTTTCAGTTCAGGTTGTGATCTCACAGTTGTGAGATCAAGCCCTGTGTAGGGCTCCATGCTCAGTGCAGAGTTTGCTTGAGTTTCTCTCTCCCTCTCCATTTGTCCCTCCCCACCACGTGCTCTCTTTTTCTAAAACAAATCAATAAATCTTTTTTAAAAAGTTTATTGAGGTCACTGTAGAATCACATGCAATTGTAAGAAATAATAGAGGGGCGCCTAGGTAGCTCAGTCAGTTAAGCAGCTGCCTTTGGCTCAGGTCGTGATCTCAGGGTCCTGGGATCCAGTCCTACATCAGGGCCCCTCCTCAACGGGGAGTCTGCTTCTCCCTCTTCCCCCTGCTTGTGCTCTCTGTCACTATCTTTGTAGCTATCTCTCAAATAAATAAATAGAATCTTAAAAGAAAAAAAGAAAGAAAGAATGAATACAGAGAGATACTGTTAAAACCTTTACTCAGTTTCTCCAATGGTAAAATCTTGCAAAATTTAGTGCAATAAAACAACAAGGATATTCACATTGGTATAGTCAAGATATATTTCCATCAAATAGAAAGATCTCTCATTATTTTTTGAGTAATATGTATAAATGGTATTGTGTTTTCTTTTTTTCCTACCCCCTTCACCCATTTCTCCTACTCTCTATCCCCCCCCTTCCTATGGCAACCACCAGTCTGGTCTCTGTATCTCATAAGCTTACGTGTGTGTGTGTGAGTGTGTGTGTGTGTGTGTGTGTGTGTGTGTGTGCTTATTTCACATTATAAGAGAGATCTTATGGTCTTTCTCTGACTTATTTTACTTAGCATATTGCCTTTGAGGTCCATCCATATTGTCACAAATAGCAAGATATCATTCCTTCTATGACTGAATATTCCATTATGTATATATGCCAGAATTCTTTACTCATTCATCCAATAATGGACACTAGGGTTTTTTCTATATCTTGACTATTATAAATAATGCTGCAGTGAATATGGGGTGCATATATTTTTTCAAGTTAGCATTTTCAGTATCTTCAGATAAATGCCCAAAATTAGAACTGCTGGATCATATGGTAACCTATTTTCAATTTTTTGAGGAACACTGATACTATTTTCCAGAGTGGCTGCACCAATGTATATTCCTACCAGTGGTGCACAAGGGTTTCCTTTGCTCCACATTCTTGCCAACATTCATTATTTCTGTCTTTTTGATCACCATTCTAATGGTGTGGGTTATCTCATTATGATTTTAATCAGCATTTCCCTGATAATCAATTACATTTAGCATCTTTTCAAGTATGTGTTGGCCATCTGTATGTCTTCTTTGGAAAAATGTCTATTCATAACTTCTGTCACTTTTTTAATTCAATAGTTTGCTTTTTGCTGTTGAATCACATAATTTCTTTACATATTTTGGATATTATCCCCTTATCAGATACATGATTTGCAAATATCTTCCCCCATTCAGTGGGGTGTCTTTTCATTTTATTGGTGATTTCCTCTGTTGTGCAGAAGTTTTTAATTTGATATAGTCCCACTTGTTTATTTTTGCTTAAAAAAAAGTTTTTATTCAAATTCCAGTTAGTTAAATACAGTGTAATGTTAGTTTCAGTTGCGCAATATAGTGACTCAACACTTAAACAACACAGGGTGCTCATCACAGCAAGTGCATTCCTTAATCCCCCATCACCTATTTAGCCCATCTGCCATCCACCTCCCTTCTGGAAACTATCGCTGAGTTCTGTATAGTTGAGTCTGTTTCTTGGTTTGCCTCTTTCTCTCTTTTTTCTCTTTGCTTATTTGTTTTGTTTCTTAAAGTCCACATATGACTGAAATCATATGGTGTTCATCTTTCTCTGACTTATTTATTTCACTTAGCATAATACATTCTAGCTCCATCCACGTTGTTTTAAGTGGTAAGATTTCATTCTTTTTTATGGCTGAGTAATATTCAATGGTGTGTGTGTGTGTGTGTGTGTGTGTGTGTGTGTGTGTGTGTCTGTGTACACATCTTCTTTATCCATTCACCAGTTGATGAACACTTGGGCTGTTACCATTTCCATAGTTTGGCTACTGTAGATAGTGCTGCTATAAACATTAAGATGCATGTATCCCTTCAAATTAATATTTTTGTATTCTGTGGGTAAATACCTAATAGTGCAATTGCTGGATTGTAGGGTAGTTTTATTTTTAATTTTTTGGGTAACCTCCATACTGTTTTCCAGAGTGGCTGCAACAGTTTGCATTCCCAACAACAGTGTAGGAGGATTCCTATTTCTCCACGACCTTATCAACACCTATCGGTTCTTGTGTTGTTAATTTTAGTCATTCTGACAGGTGTGAGGTTATATCTCATTGTAGTTTTGATTTGTATTTACTTGATGATGAGTGATATTGTGTCTTCTCGTATGGTTGCTGACCATCTGTATGTTTTCTTTGGAAAAATGTCTATTCTGGTCTTCTACCCATTTTTTAACGAGATTATTTGTTTTTTTTGGGTGTTGAATTTGTTCAGTTCTTTATAGATTTTGGATACTAATCCTTTATCAGATATGTCATTTGCAAATATTTTCTCCCACTCTGTAAGTTCACTTTAATTTTGTTGATTATTTCCTTCACTATACAGAAGCTTTTTATTTTGATGAAGTTCCAATAGCTTATTTTTGCTTTGTTCCCTTGCCTCAGGAGACATATCTAGAAAAAAGTTGCTAAAGCTAATGTCAAAGAGGTTATTGCCTGTGTTCTCCTTTAGGTTATTGATGGCTTCCTGTCTCACATTTAGGTCTTCCCTTCATTTTGAATTTATTTTTGTGTATAGTGTAACAAAGTGGTCCAGTTTCATTCTTTTGCATGTTGCTGTCTAGTTTCCCCATCTCCGTTCGTTGAAGAGACTGTCTTTTTCCCATTGGCTAATCCTTCCTGCTTTGTGGGTTTCTGGGTTTTCTTTACTGTTCCATTAATCTAGGTGTCTATTTTTGTGTCAGTACCATACTGTTTTGATCACCACAGCTTTGTAATATAACTTGAAGTACAGAATTGTGACGCCTCCAGATTTGCTTTCCTTTTTCAAGGCTGCTTTGGCTATTTGGGGTCTTTTGAGGTTCCATACAAATTTTAAGTTAATGAACATTTATTTCTATTTATTTTATTTGGACATTTAATAGAAGTGAAGTGACTATGGGTATATTGCATAATTTGATACCAATGAACCCTTTACAATATTGATGTTTATTAAGTCTTCAGATCACTAGAAAAAAATAGTGAGATTAGAAGTATATTTTTGATGTTTAAAATTATAAAGTACTTCATTTGAAAGTCTTTATTAAATAATACTTTTAATCAATACTGATAAAGAGGTATACTTTATTTATTTAAGATTTCTCTGGTGGTATGTTAACATATTTTTAAATGGTAGCCTATATGTATATGATAGTGTATTTTTGAAGGTTTATAAAGTTTTTTATACCTTAGATAATGTTTCAAAAATGTTAAAATTAGTAATCTCTGATATTCTTTATCAATAATGTCATATATAAAATCTAATGGTATTATGTGCCCCCAAGTTTCTCTAATGTGTTTGTACTAAATATATGAATAGATTATACACAAGATAGTCAGGATTTATTTTCACTTGAATCAAAATAGAACTTTTATGAAGGAATTATTATGCATAAGTAACTATACTAGAATGAGATTAAAGGATACATGAATACAAACACTGAAAAGAATATAGTATATGAAGATGTTTTTAAACTCCTGTTTTCTATGATTATATGAAATAACTTTTGAATACTGTTTAAAATTAATTTAGTTCCATACACTAGACTGTGTCTGTCTTGAGCATATTGCTGTCATTTTTCATGGGGTATAATTTGCAGATACACTTCAATAAAAATGATTTAATAATTGTTAAATGTACATTATGCAATGTTCATTTAAAGACAAGCTTTTACTGTACTCTTGATTTTCAAACAAAATTTTATTTCACAGTACATTAATTCCTATTATGTATTTTTGCACTTTGTCATTAACACACTTTCATTATTTCAATAAACAAAACTAAATATGGTATTAGCTACTTGGCTCCATGCTTCAGTAATTTCACCAAACAGCTGGAAGACAAATAAATGAAATGTAGTAAACTATTGTTTTAATTATATTTATTGATTCCAGTGTGTTTAAATAGTTACTTATTTTTGAACAATGGTGTATTTATGTCTATAAATTGATTAATGACTTGTAATCTTGGTCTTGAAATAGTAGAATCTACAGCTGGCTAAGTAATGTGTTTTCTTACAAATTACTTAAAGTATAGATGCCAAGCACATTGCATTCTCCATTTAACAGGAGAAGTGGTTTGCCAAGAAGTCCTTTTATCACCAGCCATTCTCCATACTGATACAGCTGTTGGAAATGTAGCACTCCATTTCAAACTAGCTTTATCATAAAATGCAATCTTCAAATACACAGAATAGCTACAAAAAGATTCTAAAATTTGAAATGTTATATGTGTTCTGGTATTTTTTTCTGTAGGAATAGTTGAAGAAGTAAACTTACATTTATCCTTAACCGTTTGCATAATTTTCACTATGACTTTGAATAATAGTAATATCCTGCATTGAATAACGATTAAAAATATTATGTAACCATAGGATTTTAATGTGTGAAGTTATGAAAATATACATCACTTGATAACGGATATTGAAAAACTTTATAGCTCTAAAATGTGTTTGTCTCTTTTCAATGTCATTTCATGTTATGTAAAATGCTAGATTTACTTATTTTTATGATCTCATTTTTGTTAAAAGCATAATGATAGAGAGACATATTTAAGTTTTGATTTGTTTTCTTTTGATAATCTGGAGACTTATTTCCTTCTCACAGTAATTTGTAAAGGAGTGGATGGAAGATAGGTAACTTTCTATCTATCTGTCTCTAATATCTAGTCTTATTCTGGAGGCAGTAGAAAGTATTAAAGCTGTTAATTCACAGACTAGTTAGAAGGAAAAAGTCCATTTATAATCTTATCATAATTTCTAATTGCATTACCATAGGCTTCATAGTGTATTATTGACATGTGCACATTCTCATGTAGAAATTGGTACAGTTGTCTGTATACAAAGTTGAAATATACAGGAGAGAGCTTTTAGTCTTAGGGATAAATTTGGGAGAAAAAAAGTGTCTGATGTTACTCAAATATTTTAAACTGAGTTTCGAAAGGTGGTAAATGATTCCCTAATAAGTACTAAATGCCAGTCAAAAAACAACAACAACAACAAAAAAGAAACTATAGAAGCTATACTTCCCTTCTTTTTTTTTTTTTATTTCAAGACAATATACTTGGTCATGTTACAATTAAGGGTCACATGATTAGAGGAGAGCATTTAGAACCATGCATTAAGTAATCTGGTATCAAACAATGCTGGATTGCTTCAATCCATGATTCTGAGAATACTTAAGTGATAATTTTACTCACCAAAAACACACATATTTCTCTCACTCTCTTTCTTTCTATAGCTCTATAAAGTTCCTTCTCTTACTTAAACTGGGTTATGGATGCAAAGTCATTTTCAAAAAAATTACAGACTTTTAAAGTTTAACATCAACTGAAGTTCAAAACTTCATGAATTATCATGCCTTGTTTTAATTGAGATATAATTGACATATAACATTATATGGGTTTAAGGTGTACAACATGATGAATTGACATGTGTATATACTGTGAAATGATCATCACAAAAAGTTAGTTAATATCCGTCACCTCACGTATTACAAATTTTTCTTGTGATGACAACTTTTAAGATTTCTCTCTTAGCAACTTCTAAATATACAACATAGTATAGTTATAGTCACCAAACTGTACAGTCTATCTCCAGGACTTATTTATCTTATAACTGCAAGTTTGTACTTTTTGACCAACTATCCCCTTATCCTTCACTCCTCAACCCCTGGTAACCACCATTGTAGTCTCTGTTTCTACAAGTTTGGCTTTTTAAATTTCCACATATAAATGACACCATACAGTGTTTGTGTTTCTGACTTATTTCACTTAGCACAATGATTTTAAGTTCCATTCATGTTGTCACAATGGGCAAAATGCCCTTATTTCTCATGACAGAATAATATTCTATTGCGTATGTGTGTATATACATACAACTTATTTTTTATCCATTCATCCATTGATGAGCAGTTTGTTGCCATACCTTGGCTATAGTGAATAATGCTGCAATGAGCATGGGGATGCAGCTATCTTTTCAAGATCCTGTTTTCATTTCCTTTGAATATATACTCAGAAATAGGATTTCTGGGTCATATACTAGTTCCAGTTTTAATTTGTTGATGAACCTCCATACTGTTTTTCATACTGGCTGCATGGATCTACATCCCCACCAACAGTGTATAAGGGTTTTCTTTTTTTCTTCCTTTTTCTGTTTCTACAGCCTTGCCAACACCTTTTCATGTATCTGTTGGCTATTTGTATGTCTTTTTTGGAAAAATGTCTACTCCATTCTTTAACCTGTTTTTTTAGATCAGATTCTTTTAAAAATTTTTTATTTCCATTGAGTTGTATGATTTCTCTATATATTTTTGGATACTAAGCCCTTGTCAGATATATGATCTACGAATGTTTTCTGCCATTCTGTTGGTTACCTTTTCATTATATTGACGCCCCTCCTTTGCTGTGCAACCTCCATGAGTTTCTAATTCTCACTCTCACCTTTGTTCTGTTCTCACACCATTTCTTACATTTTTTTTCTTTGATAGGGTGTTAAATAACTTTGTTATGAATAATATTTTCTATGGTTTTAATGTTTCCCCAGTCTTCAGAACAACAGTAAATCCACTACAATAATTGAATACTCAGTAAGAAGAAGTTGGATCATAGAGAAAAAAAAGTTTAATTTAGATTTTAATTTAGATAAGATATTGATAATTTTCTCAAGCTCTGGGTTACATGGCCATAATTTTGGGAGGAAATGAATCCCTCATTAATTTCCAAAGAGATAAACAAACATCACAGATATTCAGGTGCTTCAAAAATTATATGCTATTATTTTTTAATAATACCACAGCTGAAGATTTATTGACTTTGTGAGCTCAGAAATACAATGAAACCAGAACAAATGAAAGTGTTTTCGCAAATTTGAAGTTAAATTTGCAAATATCAGAATAGACAATATAGGTTTCAATAAAGATAAATATATAATTTTAATTGTATGAGAGGTAGTTCTATTTAGGGATGAATAGGAAAAGAAAAAAAAATGCTCTTTCACCTAAAATCTTCAGCCAAGAAATCAGATAAAGTAGCGCATTTTTCTTTTTCTTCTTTCTTTCTATTCTTTTTTTCTTTCCTTCCTTTTTCTCTCTCTCTTCCTCTCTATATTTCTCTCACTTTCTATAGCTCTATGAAGTTTCTTCCTTCTCTTACTCAAATTGGGTTATGGATGGAAAGTCATTTTGAAAAAAAAAATATAGACTTTTAAAGTTTAGCATCAATTGAATTTCAAAACTTCTCAGAATACTCCCTTCCTTATAATTCTTTTAAGATATCTTCTATATATGTTTTTTTTTAAATTTTCCTTCCCAGTTACATCTCCCAGATTCTAAACACACTAAAATATAATTTGAGAATTATCTTATAAGAATATAAATGTATTAAAAGTAAAAAGAACAACAGTGTTTTATACCAGTTAATGAATGTTTTAAGGAATAAATATGTTAAAGAAAAATTGTAACACCTATATTAGTATTTCATACAGGAACACTTGAATATGCATTTGCTTACAATTGTATTTTAGTGCAGTTCTATATGGATATTAGACTGAAGAATGGTGAGTCTCCAGGTTGTCCTAGAATTAATTGATCTAATAAAGCTGATATACTTGCAGTTCAAAGACAGATACAAGACTTAAGGTTCCCAATATTGAATTAGAGGACAACTAGACAAACTGTGTAAACTGTTTTAAATATGTATATTTCTCAAAATTACCACATTAGCAAAATTTAAAATAGTATTTTGGGCTATCAAAAAATAGTAATTATCTTTTCCTTGTCAGCAAAAATTGTAGAAGCTATCAAAAAATGTTTTTAGAACAGCATTAACTCTGTGGGACACAGGAAGATAATAGCAGAATTCTATAACAACAGAAATCTGTAACAACAGCTATAACTGCTTAAACTAACACTACAGTACTTATTATAAAGAAGAAATTGGTGGGAATAATATGTTTATAGAAAAATTTACAAATATTCATAGTAGACAATATTTAAAATATGTGATTAGAGCCATTGTGCTGTGTCTCACTAAGACAAACTGGTACGCACATCCAAATTGATCATTACTTAGTTTTCCCAGGATAGTTTTTATGAATATTCCTTCCTTAGGATACTTAAAGCTGGAAAACAGAAGTCTAAATAAAAACAAAACTCAATTACAAATAAAATGGTTTATTTATTAACTCAAATAAGAAAAAAATTTAAAGGTATAAAGAGCATGAAATAAAGTTGTTCCTGCCCCTTTCACTTTGAGTATGGAAAAGGTTTCTGTTCCCAGAGATCAAGATGAATCTCCTTAGAAGCCTACTACGTACCTCTTACCATCTCACTAAAAGAACTGGGTTTTCTGCTTACTTGCATAAATTAATAATGAGAAAAGGTAAAAAGATTACTCTTACTTATCCAGATGACCCTGAAGTGAAGGTTTATGGACTTGAAAGAAGGAAAAGGATACATGAACAAAAATTAGGTTTGTTTGGGAAGACATGGGTGGAATTTATGTTGGTTAGGGAAATAAAAATATCTCACATTTCCTAAAAAGATCTTGGATTATATTGTTTTATTTTCCTAAAAACCTCAAAGTTTCTTTCTTGCCTAAACTTAATAGTCTGGACTGTTAATATGGCATTCTATTGCCGTTATAACCAATTACTACACATTTAGTATCTTAAAAGAATACAATTTATTGTCTATGGTTCTGTGTGTCAGCTGTCCTGTGTGAGTCTCACTGGACTAAAGCCTTCTGTAGAGATTTGGGGCCTGTGCATGTACTGTACACTCTCCCATTCTGGCCTCAGGTGGTTCCTACTCCGGAGTCTGCCTGAGGTTAGGTGCCCCTATACTGATTTGGGTGAGTTGGGGGAGGTTAGGCATTGAGGAAGATTGGGGTTTGCCTGATAAGTAGCATGAGACAGACTCCTTTGGGATGAGTATGTGATGAGGGCATTCAGGTCATTTCATCCCAAGACACCTTTGTTGCCCCCATAGAACTCTGATGATCCTGTGAGATCAGGCTTCCTCTGGGAAGAGTGGTGGTGGCAGCAGCACCTTGGGCTTGATTCTGTCATTCTTCAATCTTCCTCTGAGGCCCAGTCCATTCCATACTCTCCCCGCCCCTCCATCAGGACACACACTTATTCCTTCCACGCACCCGAAGTCACATAGTACCTCCCGAACGCTCCAATTGCACCCCATTTGCCTTTTGGGGAAATCCCATATTCTACCCAAATGGTACAAACTTACTAAAGAGACCAACTCCCTCATCGAAAGATAACTTTTCTTTTAGTTCTTTTACAGTTTAATCTGAAAAAGCAGGCCATGATTATATCCATTTAACTTGCCTTTTTCTTATTAAAATTCTTAGCGTTATCCACATGTATATTATTTAAAAAACATCAAAAAAGAAAAAAGAGCTTAAATGTGCAAATGCTTCTACATTTGAAATTAAAATTCAAGGAATCATTCCCCCCTCATTTTTCTTTTTACTGATACAATGAAAAGAAGAAAAATAGTTGATGATATTTAAAGTAAATGAAATTAAATCAAATATACATAATAGTAGTAAATCTCTTCTATATTTATAATTCTTTGACATCTGCCCAAGGTAGTCTCCCTGTTTAATAATAGATGGAAATGTTTGTTAACATATTTAGAAGAGAGATTGCTCTCATTTGACTAAAATCAAGAGATGTGAGCCTATTGCTTTCTTCAATGAACCGATTTATCTGGTAGGAAGTAATGTGATGCACTTATGAACTATTTTTTAAACATTTTTATTACATCTCCAGTTTGAAAATAAGGCATTCTTGCCTTTCTCTTGTGTAATAGAACATGCCATCTTCTTTTCCATCATATGCAATCGAGATTTCTAACTATGAAGCCATATTCTTACTCATGTTCTTTCCTAAACTTGATTAAAGACTATGTTGACACAGTTGGGGTTAAGCTTAAAAACTCTGCTGATTCTCCAACACCAACCAGGATACCAATATCAGAATAAATTCATTAACTCTAAGCCCATTGCCCCTTGACAATTGCAAAACCCTATCTTCAGATTCATCTCCTTTTCATGTTTCTAAACTCCAACCATAAATGACTTTTCCCTTCTCCTTGACTATTCGGAAAGTTTCAAAAATGTTTGCCTTTCTCCATGATATTTATTCTGCCTTAAAATGCTTTTCTCCTAGTTTTCTACAAGAAAAATTACAAAATAATTATGCTGTTCCTCTAATATGGTGCTTAACAGTAATTTCACATCGTTCAAGGAGGCACAGAATAGAAAAATGACAGGTGGGACTTGAATGCAACTTGAATTTGTTTACAAAACAAATCCTTCCAGTCTGTAGCTATATGATATTGGTTAAATTATGTTACATACCATTTCTTTTCATCCATTATAAATGAGAATGAAAACACATTGCAAAGAGTTGTCATAAGTTTTCCTGAGTGAGATAACAAACACTTGGCTCAATATTTAACTTGATAACAAATAAATATTGATATTGATAACTAAAGAAACATATTTTTTTCTCTTCTTGGTAGGAATGTTTCTGAGAGTTAAAGGAGATAATACTTTGGACGTCCTGACAAACGAGATACTCGTAAGGTTATTTGCTTTTCTGCCTCAACATTACTACATAGAAATAGACATCATTTGTTTTTTTCTACATCTCACTGTTCAAAATGCATCTAGAGTGCTGTGTTCCATCCACATTCCTCTTCCCTTGCTTAATGTCTTTGGCAATAGCTACGCTACCATTACTCTTCAGTTTCAATTGGATGCCCCTCTTGATATGATTTAGCAAGTGAATTACATTGTGAATTAAGCCATAAATAACATACTCTCTATAAAACTACAAGGGAAAATAAAAGAGAAAAAAATAAATTGGTAGAGGTGATGAAAAAAAAAAAGGATGATGATTTTGTTGTCGATGATGATGATATTATGAAAGAGAAACAGAAAGAGAGTGAGAGTGCACTAGAGACAGGATATGCGTGGATGAGAGAGAGAGAGGACAGAGGGAAAGAGAGAGAGAGAGAGAGAGACAGAGAGAGAGGCAAGGAATAAAGTACGGAGGTTGGTTGAGATTTTTATCCAAAATTGATCATAAGTTCATAATGAAAATTTACAGTTTTCCTCCTCCATTCTCACTCTACCCATTCGAATTCCTTCTAAATTTCAGATGTAAAGGTATTGTCTCCCCTGTGAAAATAATCCCTTTATTCTTGAATAGTCTGAATTTTGGTGGTCCTGTCTGTATAAAATTGAAATAATTTTACCATTATTTGGTGCACCACAGGGGACTACTTTGTTTTCCCACATTACCCTACTTCTCCCACTGAGGCAATATTATTTTACTTTAATATTTGTGCTAATGTCATAAGTAAATATGTATGTATAATTTATTATGTGCCAGGCACTTCTCAAAGAGCTCTGCAAATTTAACTATTGATAGCCTCACTTCATAAAGAAGAAAATTGTGACAGATATCTTAAATAACTTTGCAAATAGTTATTTACCGGGAATTCAAACTCATGCAGTTTGGCTCCAGAGTTCATATTCTTAACCACTTATTTTTGTTCCACTTGGTCACCTGGGAATCGATCATGCTAGACAACAGTTTAACTTTTTTTTTTTTTTTTTTGTCTATTGGCTCAGTGACATGTCCAAAATGAGCAAGTCGAAACTGACAACCCACTGCATCACCTTTCAGAAACACTCCTCCATGTGAATAATAAGACTTTTCAGGAAGCAGATCTCCAAGTCACAGGGATGGAAAACAGCTATTTTGCAAGAAAGAACCTTTTACACATTGTCTTTGGATCCTTCTATTCTGACTAAGGAAGAAATAATACCTTATAAATGCAACTTATTTAGAGTATACATAATAAAGCCCGTAATTCCAATATCCCAGTAGTGGTTCCAGTCAACACAGGAAATGTCTTCAATAAGCCATTCGCATTACTCTACTGGGCTAGCTGCTTTGAAGATAGTTAGAAGGTGTACCATTTATTTATGTACCAGGTACATGTGTCAACATAGCTGAAACCCATGGATCATAGCCCAGTGCCACATTTTTTTTACCTTTTTGCTTTAAAATGAGTTCTTTGTGTATAAACAAAATTAAATGGCATAACTTTAATGTTGATTTAACACTTAGTAAGAACTTTTTTTCCCCTGGTCTCCAAATATGTGATCTAAGGAAGGGAAACCAACGTGGGGAACCAGCGTCAGCCCAATCAAGGCAAATTGCTGCCCCTTGCTTGACGAACAGAGTTCAGTCCCATCCACTTTTCTCTTTGGTGACTGATTCTTCTATGTCAGGGCACCGCATTGGAAGTCACTGCTGGTTTCCACTGCTGACAGATTGGGCACTTTTCTGTAACAGTTTATTTGCGTCTGTTAATAAAAAGACATGCATGTTTCTGAATATTTGATGAACTTCACCATTTCCATATGGCCACATTGTTTTAGAGACTTTCAGCAAGCACTTAGATGACTTACTGGTATCCACAGAATAGGTTGTATTGTTTACTTGATTGTTTACTACTAGTAAGGGTACCAGTAGTGGTTGTCCTCAGTGACCAGGAGATGGGACACAAGCTGTCTCAGATTCTCAGCCCACTCTGAGAATCCATCCTTATATTTTTCTCCCAGAATCAATCTTGTTCCCTGATAAATTGGTGACTGAAAGAAAATGGCTCAGCAGGCCTTTAACCTATTCCTTATCTTTATCAGGAAAAATGGTATCCTGGTAAACATACTCAGAGTATTTACTAGTAGCAGAATAACAAGGAATCCTTATCTACTCAATGCACTTGCGAGACTGTTTACACTAGTCTGTGTGGGAAGCTATTCATAAATAAACCTAAATTTTATGGACTTGGGAGGACATTACTGACTGAAGAATATCAGGTAAGTTTTGTAATGTATGTAAGTTGAAGTTGTGCCTCAACATAACTGTTCTTCCTCTTTAAGCTATGTTCCATATGCACTGCTGAAACCTTACATGTAAATTCAAACTAAGATTTGTCCTAAGCAAGAGGGAAAATACAACTGAATCTATATTTTTGAACTTCTCCAAAAGAAAAATGCTTAGATTTTTTTTGCTCTTGCCTGTATCCTTTGAATTATTAGTAAAAAAAAAATAGTATTATTATAATTTGAAAGAAAATATGACGAGTTCCTTTCCTCTCTATAACCATAGCAATATCACAAATTATCCTTATATTGCACCAGAGTTCTAACAAGTCAAAAAATGAAGCAGATCGGTAGTAGACTACTGATCCAAAGGCTGCAGTGTAAGTACTTCAACAGTTGTGATGAGGGTGTCTGTGTGTGAGTGTGTCTGTGTGTGTGAAGAAATAACTGATGGAGGAGTTTTTTTAACATGTCCTTGATAGAATAAAAATGGAAACTATATATTTCGCAGATACCAATAGCTAGAATATCTGAGTTATTATCTAGTTCCACTCTGTTTCTTTGAACAGATGATAAAGCCTAGCCACAGTAACTTGTCTTGCCCCAAGTCGCACTGCCAGTTAGTTGTTCATTTCGGCAAAAATGCTGCTCTCTCAACTCTCAAGCCACTGCTCATTTTCCTGTATGGCTTTTTAATGTCATCTTTCTGAAAGAGGTCATAACACATAGATATCAAATGGAATGACACAATGGGGGGTGGTGGCAGTAAAACAATGTAGCTTAGAATTCAGATACTCTTTAGATAAAAAGGCGAGTAAAGGTGTGTAGTTCCAAAGTATATGTTGCTTTGCTTGCTGTATTGTCCTCTCTTAGACTTGGAGTATTTGGTGCTTTGTGCTTTGTAATCCCCCCACACCACCACCACCACCACCACACACACACACACGCACACACACACACACACACACACAAATATTAGCAGGAAAAATTTATAGTAAAGAGGAACCAGAGTAACACCCATCACTTTTCCTCAAAGTAAACCAAAATGCCTTAGAAGCTAGTGAAATATTGAAATATAATCATTGATGTAACAGAAAGAAAATTACCTATTTGTAAATATAAACTATGACTTTTTTTGGATTTGTTGTTGGAACACATCTCAAGAGTTTCTATGAGAGATTAAAACGGGCATTAGAGTCTGTCAACATGGAGCACCAAATTGTAAGGTATTTTTGTTTGTTTTAGTTTAGAACTAATTGGTTGATTAAAATGTGTAATACATGAATACATTTTTTCCTTAGTTCTGTATAAGAGGTTTCAAAGTTGTCTGGTCCAGTTTATCCTTTACATACTTTTAGATTTTCAAGATAAACTTCACATTTCATGAAGGTTTTACCTATTTTTCAATCTGTGCCTGCAATTGGGTTGCATTACTTAACCAAGGTCTGTGATCACTGTGTTACTGAGTCCATTATGGTGTGGAGATGGGGGGGGGGTCTCTTTTTAAGTAATGTCAAATGATGTAAAAATGAATTTGACATACATATTATTAATTATTTAATTAGAACTGTTTATGTCAGTGTTTGTTTTTCCCATTCATTACAAATAATTAATAGTTGTATGTCTTGATTTATCATTACAAGCTGAAATCATATTTTCAAAACCCACACGGAAAGACTAATGCCTGCTTCAACACGGTTACAGTTGAGAGTAGATATTAAACCGAAATCCACTTCTGGTATATCGGCACCATAAATATTTCATGAAAGCACTTGAAGGAAGATAGGAATGATCCCTCTGTGTCCTGGGCAAGATTGCTCTTCTCAGATAATACCACTACATTCAGTATTTATTGGCTTTTATACAGATCAGCAAGGTTGCCGACAAGATGTTGTTCTGCTGACTGCATCGCCTCAGCTGCTATTGAATATATAATGACGGCTTGAGCATATGTGACAACATTCTTTGGGAAAACACTATGTTGAAAGCATTAAGGGGATTTAGTTTTTAAGGCCAAATGCATACCTCATTTTGCTTATACTTTTAGGTAATAGACAAATACTGAAAGGAAAGTAAATGTATGGCTTCTATAAAAAAATGAATCTACTAGAATCTGAAGGAGTCCATTTCCTGTATATATTTATACGGGGGAGGTATTATACTTTTTATGTAAAACTTAAAAGAACTATTTTCATATAATTAACTTCATTTCATATATTAAACTGATTTACACTCAATTTTTAAAAAGAGAATTTCTTTTTTGGAGCAGTTTTAGATTCACAGTAAAATTCAGCAAAAGGTACAGAGACTTCCCCAGACAGCTCCTGCCCTCACTCATGCCAAGCCTCCCTAACCAGTAACATCCCTCACCAGAGGGTACATCCTCTGCAATTAGTGAATCTACATTGAGACATCATTATCACCTATGGAGATTCCCTCTTAGGGTCATACATTCCACGGATTTGGATAAATATTTATACTAGTTCTAATTATAAGAACCAACATTTAAAAAAAAAGGAATCAACATTAAGAGCATATACCTAAGCCTAAGTGACTGCCTTACGCGTAGCAGTAATGCATGAAGATTGTTATTATTAATAGAGCATAATTTTATACCAGTAAAGATTTCCTTGTATTTGCTAAGTTAAACATGTGGAAATAGAGATAAAGCAATGCAATAACCATATAAAATTTTCCTATGTTTCTGATATAAAATAAAGAGCAAGTTTTAAATAATTAAGTTTTATCAAACTAATAATTAAATTAACTAACCTCTCTCTAACATGTTTTTCAAAGCACTTTTTTTTTGTTTTCTCCAAGAAAATGGGCTAAATTTTGGGGCAAGTACGGGAAGTCTGATATGTAAAGAGACAATTTACTTTGTAAGAAAAATTTAATGAAGCTTTTGAAGGCAAAATTCATCATACTTTTTTAGAGTATATTTCAACTCTGAATTATAAAATGGTTTTTATCATCTCGATGGTGATATTTTCCCCTTAAGTTTCTCTTACAGTCTGAAGAAATCTCAGTTTGAAGACAATATCTCTGAAGCATATTGTTATGATATAATAAACATAAATAAGTTATATGATTATAGGTAACCCAACTTGTCTTTGCAAAACTTGCAATAGAATGTTCAGTTCATGTACAAGAATAACATTTTTCAGCCCTAATATATTGTTCAAAGAAAATTATCTATAAAAGCTTCATTGCAGTTTGGTCTACCAAAGATGAAATTTAGAAAAGAACTTTGGAAAACAAAGTAATTTAGAAAGTACTCTAATTACAAATCCCCAATGTATAAAAACATGCTTTAGTCCTTTGTAAAAAAGCACAAAAAAAACCCCCAAAAATCTAAGGAGCTTTACATTAGCATAATATTAACACAAACTTATTCAGCTTGATGAAGGAAAATGTAAAGACTGTGACAGTCAAAAGGGCATTGTCCTAGGTGGATTAAATTTAGTGACAATAAAATCATTAGCAGTTACAAAGTTTTTTAGAAATTGTTGAATGTCAAATGTCTCCAGGCTCTTCAATTGCTTGGTTCATTCAGGGTGAATGAGTCGAATACACAATAATATCTATGCCCTCTTGTTTTATTCGTTACTTGGAATTTATTTTTAAAAGGAGAAACTAAGTGCTGGCTTAGTTAAATTCATGAGGCAAACATTCATACATGTGTGTTTCATCATGTATCTGTGGCTGTGAGACCCCAGTACATATAAAATTAGGACAAAGAGAAATATGTGACTGACTACATGTTTTGTTGAAAATCTTGTTTAAAAAAAAAAACAAACTGAGGCTTCGGAGGGGAGGGGGGTGGGGGAATAGGATAGACTGGTGATGGGTAGTAACGAGGGCACGAATTGCATGGTGCACTGGGTGTTATACACAACTAATGAATCATCGAACTTTACATCAGAAACCAGGGATGTACTGTATGGTGACTAACATAATATAATAAAAAAAATTAAAAAAAAAAAAAACAGGAGGGGCGCCTGGGTAGCGCAGTTGTTAAGCGTCTGCCTTCGGCTCAGGGCGTGATCCCAGAGTCCTGGGATCGAGCCCCACATCAGGCTCCTCCGATGGGAGCCTGCTTCTTCCTCTCCCACTCCCCCTGCTTGTGTTCCCTCTCTGGCTGGCTGTCTCTTTCTGTCAAATAAATAAATAAAATCTTTAAAAAAAAACAGGAAAAAAAAGATGTACATAATGACATTTACAGGTTTAAAATGATTCATTCAAAACTGTTTGAATGTAGTTATACATGTGGAAAAGTTTAATTACCAGCTATCTACATGGTTATGGTATTACCCAGAGGGCTGTACTTATTTCTTAATTAAAAATATTTGAACTTAAAAAAAAAAAAAAACAAAACAACAACTACCCATTAATAAAATGAGTGTATAAAATACTCATACCTTAGTTAACTTTCAGATTTGCTTTTTACTTTTGAATTTTATATGCAATTTTACAAATGAGAAAAGATAACCTATTGCTTTATCTAAACATTAAAGTATAATAATATATATTGCTTATTGTGCTGTGTGGTTTTCTCCTTCCCTTTTTTCAGTATCACATAATGATTACCAAGTATTTCTGCTGGAGCTCAAGAACCGTAGGAATGCATTTCCCAGGCGGTGGACATGTTTCCTTCTGCAACTGCCCCTCGCAGCTTCTGTGCCTCACCTGCCCTTCTCCCGGCTTCCCACTCAGCCGTGTCCCTGTCTAGGGAACTCTGGGGGGGGGGGGGGGGTGTCAAGACAGCTCCAGGAAAGCTCTCCTCAGCATTGCCTGTCTGGTCTACAGAAAACAAACTTCCTTGGTCCCTCCTCCTCAGCCCCAACTTTCCTTTGGATTTGAAGCTTGCCCCCAGCACAGCCCTCTGTTTTCTGCCGTTCTGTCACTTCAGGCTGGGTCAGCTTCAGCTCCCCACATTATTGCTTATGCCATCCAGGTAGTCCTGGTGATAGCCTGTCATCTGACCTCAGTATGGAAGAAGCACCTCCCTGACCTTCTCCCTAATATGGTGAAAGATACCTTGGAACTATTTCCAAGGAACTCTCTCTCCTAATTTCTTCAACCAAGGTCCTTTGAAAAGCTAATGACTGGTATTCAAGGTCCTTTGAAAAGCTAATGACTGGTATTCACGAAATCAGACAGAATTTCTTTTATAATTTTTTTAATAATATTTATTTTGTTATATTAGTCACCATACAGTGCATCCCCAGTTCTTGATGCAATGTTCCATGATTCATTACTTGCATATAACACCCTGTACACCATGCAATGCGTGACCTCCTTATTACCCACCACCAGCCTATCCCATTCCCCCACCCCCCTCCCCTCTGAAGGCCTCAGTTTGTTTCTCAGAGTCCACAGTCTCTCACGGTTCATTATATAATTTTGTAGCACATCCTGCATAGATATCCCAACTCTCTTAATAGGATATCAGGTAGTTGGCCCTATTTATTTGTTCTCAAACTTCGAATCATTGATGAAATCCCTTACAATAAATTGATGACACACATGTAAAATCCTATGGCAAAATTCCAAATACATATTTTTCCAAATTTAGTTGATGACATCATCAGTTAAAGGGATCACTAAAATAAATGGATTGTACTGCATGCATGCAAAACTATAATAAATGTGTCTTACAAAACATATTTTCCATTTATTTTTCCTAAAATAAAACATTTTTAAATTTAAAGTTTATTAGTGTTTACAACCTATATTCAGGATGAGATATTTAATATAAACACGATTGTCTATATGACCTCTAATTATACAATCTAAGCAGCTTCCTGTTTTTAAAAGTTTCAAAATGAATTTTTAATTAAGTAAGAGATATAACTTAAGATTCTGGTGGCATTAGATTATAGTCACTGATTTTTTAAAATACTTCCTTCCCTCAAGAGCCCTGTTTGGAGAAAGTGACTGCTGCAGGGTCTGTAGGGACAATTCTAATTAACAAATGTAATAATTTATTTTGAGAAAATAAGTATCAAATCTTAGCCATGGCAGTGTTAGTTTATTATGTGTCTTCATCATCTTTATACTGTTATAATTTTCGGTGAATGCAAGAAAATGTCAGTGTCGCAACAATAGTGTGAAAACACACTCAGAATATTGATTTGTGGGAACTGCACTCTACAAAGAACTTAGGGAAATAATTCAAAGTAATCAAAAAATATTCTGTATATAAATTTGTTTTAATTTTTTCTGTTGCTCAAATGTGAAAACTAGAAACTCAAATTAGCATCTCTCTGTGATTTCATTTTTTTTAAGTAGCATGAAAATGTGTGGAAATTCACAGTGCCTGGTTAGAGAAAATCTGACATGTATGTGCCTCCCTGGGTGGGACGAATTGAAAAGCAAAGGAGGAGTGCCTGGAACGCTGCGCCTCCTTTGAAGTTTCTTGGCTGAAAGTGGCCAGATTCTTACTGCAGCTCAAGGTTCTCATCTAGGATGTAAATGTTTAAGTTTTGAAGAAAAATCAGCACCTGTGGTGGTCACGTACTTCACGGACTCCTTGCCTCCCTGCCCTTATCCCACGCTGCCGCATATATTATTGTCCTGACCATTACTGTTACACTCTTCTCCTTGTTTAGTGCTTGTGCTCGGTGTACTGATATGACCCCAATAAAAGCAGAGACAAAGCTTGGCTCGAGCCCTTTTGCCACTAGAATGTCTGGTCCCCAGGCCTCCCTGTTTCTCGTACTAAGGTGTCTGGAGCAATCTTTTCACTCTCCGTCTCAGGGTTTGCTGGCCAAACACGACAAAAATAAAATATTTGAACAATCAAGGAATTATGTGCATTGAATCTATTAATGATTTATTAGGACCTAAAGTGGGATGCCTGGGTGGCTCAGTCTGTTAGGCATCTGCCTTCTGCTCAGGACATGATCCCAGGGTCCTGGATTTAAGCCCTGCATCGGCCTGAGCCCTCCTGCTCAGCCAGGAGCTGGCTTCTTCCTCTCCCACTCTGATTTTTCACTCTCACTCTCTTTCTCTGTCAGATGAATAAATAAAATCTTTTTAAAAAGTATATTAGGGCCTCAAATAACTGAAAGAAATAGTTTATATAAACATTAAATTTTATTTTATAGTCTATCACAGTTTTAATATATATTATATATACACACTTATTTGTATGTATATATTTAAACATATTTTTATATTATGATTACTTAATCCTTATTAATATCCAAGGAAATAAATAAATATATTTCTTAAAATATTTTGTAAATTAATGGAATGATAAATTCCAAATCTAATCAAAGTTTATTCTTTCTTTTCACAACATGCATATTTATAATCCTCTGTGATGAAAGATAAAGATAAGTTTCAGAGTGAAATGGGAACTCAATAGAAAGACTTACTCTGTGCCTATTAGACAAAGGGATTTATATTTTGCAAATATATTGATTTTCACAACTGGTATCTCATGACAGGCATATCTAATCAAAGAACTCCTGTATTGATTGAGCCACCAAAGTGTTGAAACATGCATTTACCTTTAAGGTCAAAGCAATGATTGGAAAATACATGAAAAATGTTATCATTTATATCGAACACATTACCCCATCTTATTTTCTTCAGTCATAAAATTACACACAAAACTAGCTGGAGTAAGAATACAAAAAAAAAAAAAAATATAGTGTGTAATAATACAGACTTAACCGAAGATCTTACTGAGGGTATTCTAGGTAAAAATAAGGCTTATGTTATAATTGTTTGATTACTAATTTTAACATTTAATATGAAATATCAATATGTCTCAAAATTGAGGCTGACAATTCCTGAGAATCTAATTATTATCATAACAATTCTTACAATTATATAAAAATCTTGTGCAAAAAACTTATTATTGCTATTGATGCCACGTTCCAATATACCTTCTTCAACCAGTATTTATATCGCACTATTGTTTTTCAAGTCATGCTTAAGTTTTTCAAGTTTTGGTCAATTGTGCTTCAGCGGATACAGAGAGTTAGGTCAATGGGTTTAAGAATTTTTCATTTTGTGAAATGCATTGGCTCTAAAAAGTTTTTCCCAGTGGCCCTTTGTGAAGTCGTATATCATTTTTCAGATTATTAACAGTCTGTTAATATTTACTGTGATAAACAGTTCATAGCTGAGAGCAAAGTTAAAGTAATAGATCTCATGTATCTATTAATTGATCTCATTTTTCCACACTTTTACTATTCTTAAGCTTTGTCCCCAGGACACATATTCCCTCTTTATTCCCTTAATCATTGCTTTCTATCTTCAAAACTGTTTTATTTCTGCTTCATAGGAGTTTATGAATATTTGTAGTAGTTTCTGGTAAGTAAACCTAGAACAAAGCTGTATATTTGCTGACTGTTGGTGATTTCTTTGATTCAGATAATTATGTCACACTTTGCCTTTAGGCATAAAATTTAAAGGTTAACTCCTATGTTGAACAAATATTTAGCAGTGATATTCTGTGTACCAGCTACTGTGGCGCGATAACCAGAAAAAGTGTTGTTTGCCTTTAAGGAATGCAAAAATTGGAAGATGAATTTTAATATGTACATAGGAGATTGTCAGATTGTGTATGTATAGTTTGCCCTTGTGATTAAATTGACAATGACTAGTAGATTCATTAATATTTGAAATATACATACTCAATAGCTTAATTCATTAGTCTCATCTGTTTCTATTGATAGTACTTCAAAACAAATACTTTGTTTTTCAGAATCAATGATTTATTTTTCTTTAAATTTACATTAAGATTGATCTTTTTCAAGTATGTCTTCTAAAAATAAAAGCTTTAATCTTAAAATTTCCTTTATCAGTAGTCTCTCTTCTCATGTGAAAAAAATATTATAATTGATGTAAGAAAAGGTATTTGGGGATTTTAAAAAATAAAATAGCTAAGTTTCCTGAATCATTAGGTTCAATCATAGGCAAAGCACTTACTTCTCACCCATGGGTAGCAGCTCATGACAACTGCTAAGAGCAGTTTATGCCTAATGGCTACTATACTCTTCGTAGGTGGAGAAAGTCACCTTTTGGTGGAGATAGTCACCTAGGGAGCTATCTGTGGCAGAATTAGAAAACTAACAAATATATCCTTGCCAGTTTATTGCTGACCAGTAGTTTTAATGTATTAGAAATGCTAAAGAGCTTTTTTTTTTTTAAAAAAAGGGGGATTATTGAAAAATAATAAAGTTTTGACAAGATACAAGCAAAAATAGTTTTATTTTTCTCAAAAATATTCTTCATAGAATCACAAAGCTTCGAGTTGGTGAAGATTGAATGCTTATGGCTTCCTGTTTTCAAAGAAGTAGGTTTTGGAGCACAGTAATACATCGAGTTGTCTCTACTCCCTCTTTGTCCACACCTCCTCCTGGCCTTGCATCTTCACTCCCAATTCAGGGGGAGAAAAGAAAGTCCTTCCTTGGTAGACACGTTAAATGTTCTTCTTATTGACAACAAAAGTTAAATAGTTTTATGCTTTTTCATTCTTAAGTGGACAAGTGGAGGAAACTTGCCAGTGTTTTTCCCCAGTAAGTTGCTGAGTGGAAAATAGGTAAATAGTACTGATACATTTTATTTTTACATTTATGTACAAATATAAAGTGGATAGAAATATATACACATGCATAAATAGCATGCATGCATCAGTTCAAAATAATGTATTTCAAACTTTTAGCTTAGTTGTTTCAATATAGAAAAGCATAACTAAGATAACAAGTCAAGGTCCTGAGTTGAGCTCTGAGCTGACAGAGTCCTTTCCCTCAGTTTGTTAGTGAGGAACTACTCTCCAGATCCCGCTGAGTTCTCAACATAAATAAAAAGAAACCTCATTTTAGTACCCACATTCAAGGAGTAGATGTTTTTGTTTTTTGTTTTTGATTTTTTTTTAAAGATTTTATTTATTTATGTGACAGAGAGACAGCCAGCGAGAGGGGGAACACAGCAGGGGAGTGGGAGAGGAAGAAGCAAGCTCCCAGAGGAGGAGCCTGATGTGGAACTTGATCCTGGAACGCCGGGATCACGCCCTGAGCCGAAAGCAGATGCTTAAGGACTGCGCTACCCAGGCGCCCCAAGGAGTAGATGTTTAATGTTAATGATAATTAATGAATAATCTTTTTAATTAAAGAATAATCTTATAGTAATTGATTAAAATGTTAAGAAAAATAATATATAATATTGTCCTGAATTAATTATTTCTTGTTCTAAATACGTATTGATGCTAATTCTCTAGTCTCACTGTTAGTATTTTCTCACCTATAGAGTGAGCTATGCCTCTAGGCTGCTATCAAATGGAGCCAACGTAGAACTTGTCTTGCTTTGCATGAGGCATGGTGATAATCACGAAAATATTAAAAAGGAGTACAAATAAAGAAACCTTGAGTGAGGCATCATGTTGAGCTTCTGACACATCTTCAGAACATTTTTTCCCTAATTTAATTTAAATACAGAGGAAGCTAAACACATATATTTTGTGAATAAATATCTTTCTTATGGATGGTAGAAAAGCTATTTAATTAATGAAGATATTTAAGTATTGAAAGAAATACAATGCAAAGGCACCTCCTAGATTGCAGAGATCCTGCAGAAAGTCAGAGGCTCATACATACGTAGTCTATGATAAAAGTTGTCTTAAATACATCTATTATTGGAAAGATTTTGTTTAGTGCTTTACTTTTTAAATCATCCAGTACAAGTGAATTGAGGTTATAACCCTGAAGTGTTTTCTTGAAGAACTTTTAAGCATTATCACCATGAAATTAATTTCTCAGACTGAAAGACAGGTAAAATATTTTGGGGTGAATGAAATTCATGAACTTTTAGATTGCTTTCCTTGGGGTCAGACCTTTATTGAACAATTATACAATTTTACCAATTGGTTTTAGAACAATGATTGATATTATGATAACTCAGAGAAGCTTTAATTCAAGAATAGAAAGTAAAGCAGTTTATGCATAGATAATGCTAAAATTATAATAAAGTTGTTATAAATCTGATGCAAGTACATACCATTATATACTATGTTAATTGTCACAAGAATATAACCTAATATTATATCACAAAGAAATTCATTTAACAAATTTATCAAATAACTGCTGCTATATTCACTGGTTCTTAGCCCCTGTTTTACACACCTCTTCATTTCTGATAAAGAAGGGATGTCATAGTTCAATTAGCAGTGTATTATTCTTTCTTTGTTCTTAGCAATGGTGTACCCATTCAATATTCCAGTAGCTGTGGTGTCGACCAGTGTCCTGTCCATTGACATCGTAAGATGATAGACGTAATCTCTCTCTTTCAGTATAGAACATACAGAATTTTTTTTCTTTTTTTTAACACTAGTTATAGTAAAGTTATAGCAATTAGTAAATTTTAGTAAAGTATATGTATTTTGATAGAAGAAATACAGACAACGTGACACTCCATCAGGGATACTTAACTCCAAGAAGATTATATACCCACATTTATGCTGAATTCTTGCACAGTCATGAGATCAGTATCAATATTAATTAGCATTAAAAAGATTTGTTTTTAGTTTATCATTTCCCAAAATATCTCTTGTCAGGTTTTGGCTATATTATAAGGTGAAAATTTAAAACCTTTGCTTTTTTTCTTGATTTTACAAAACATCAAAATTTTAGTTAGAGGTTTTTAAATTTAGGACAAACTGTTATAAAGAATGGATAATTTAACTAGACTCATTGCTTTTGAAAGCAAAACTATAATCATGAATCCAAATTTACAAAGAGAAAAGATAGAATTCTAAGATACAGAACTTTCGAGTAGTGGAATAGAATTCATCATCAATGAAATACTTTCTACAGAGGCTCGGCGAGCACTGGCTAAATTTCAACAAGAGAATATTATCACTAAGGCATAAGGCTGGATGGACCATACTGGTCCCTTTCAATTAGGAGTCGTTTTCAAGCCCACTAGGGTCTCGTCATTTCTATAGTCTGTATCAAATATGCACAGATTTCTGAGCATGAAGATGCGCAATCAATATTCTTAGATGCCTGTGTTTCTCAGGATTTTATTGGGCCATTCACTGATGAATCAATATTTTCTTAGGTTATAGTTCATGTTCAATTTCCTCAATACTTTTTTTAATATGGGAAAATAATCCTTATTACAACAGACCTCCTCCTTTTTTTAATAGTACTTCTGATGCTGCCAGACTTACTTTGTTGATTTAAGGTGTTTATTACCAGTTGCATATAGAAAGAGGTTTGTGGCAACCTGTTCCACTGTAATCATCATGCTAGTCACTGGGGCTCTGAATTTTACCTTTATGCGTCATTCACAAGCACAGAGCCTTCAGATTCATCTTTCTAGGGTCTACCACATTCAGTTTTATACACAACATTACGTAAAGTAAGTGTGATATTTTTTTTTTTAAGATTTTGTTTACTTATTTGTGACAGAGAGAGCACGCGCGAGAGCGTGAATGCACAAGCAAGGGGAGCAGCAGAGGGAGAGGGAGAAGTAGGCTCCCCGCTGAGCAGGAAGCCTTGTGAGCTCCATCCCAGGACTGGGGGATTCTGACCTGAGCCAAAGGCAGAAGTTTAACTGACTGAGCCACGCAGGCACCCCAGTGTGATATTCTTGTTTGTTTTAAATAAAGCAAGAGAATAATATCAACAAAATGAGAAAGTGAGCAATAAAGTAAGAAAAAAAGAGAATCAGCAATAAAGAAGAGAAGTCACAGAGTAGCAAAGACTAAACTTTGGAAAAGAGGTATTTGTTAAAAGTTGAAAAGCCTGTATCCTTGTTAATACATAAGTGATACTAAACTTACATAGTAGCAACTTTCCAGCAATATACCCATCAAGGTGTACCTAAACTGTCCTACTTCCACTCCCTTACTTGGTGGAAATGCGCAGGAACATAGAAACACTTAGCTTAAGTTTCTCTCGATCAATTGTCTCCGGCTCTGTTCAAAGTGATTTATTTGCTGCCACTGTCTCAAGTGTTTTAACTACAAATTTCCCTTAGTGATTAACCCTTAAATAACATACACTCGTAAAAATATTTAGTTTATAGAGCTTACACTACCTGAAAACATTTCTTAAAATATTACTTTTGTTGACTTTTTTTCAAGAGATACAAAACAGACAGTGTGTCACCAATTACTTGAGGTTTCAGCCAGGAATTTTGCCTGAAAATCCTGTAAGCATGTATTTCTCCCCATCTTAGTGGTATCCAGATGTAAAGTTATGTAAATAACAATCATGTATTGTCTGCTTATTCTGCATTGAATATAGAATAGAGAGATGAGTTGGCATAAGTTCAAAGAACTTGTGATCTGTTTGGTAAAGTTACATGGATACACAAAATCATTAAATTTAAATACCTTGATGAGAAAATAAAAACAGCATTGTTTATCATAGAAAATCACTGTTTTTCAAAGTAAAAGCCATCAAATGTCAAGTTCAAGGTTATAATCTTTAGTTATAAAACAACTAAGACCCTATTTATCAAGATTAATTCTCATCGAGATTTATTTTTTAAATTTATTAGACAGAGTACAATTCCAGTACAAAAATGAATAAACAGCATGTACATAAATCTTTAATATTTTTCATCCTAATTAGGAGACAATAAATTGTACAAATATTTGCACAAATATTACAAATATTACATATGAATAAAATATAATTTTATTCCTTGTGGAAAGTCAGTACGTCTGACACTTAACCTAGGTGGAGTTTTTGCTCTGCTATTTGACACAGTGTCAATACACAATCCCCTCAATATAGGAAGCTATAAAAGAAAATATTGAAGTCATGTTTATCATGCCATTTTCCAGTTACGTGCTAGGGCATCAATTATCTTTTTCTCTTCAGATGTTACCATTCTCAGCACACTGGCTTAAAGGTGCACATGGACTAGATGCTATGTTTCAAGTATTGGGGAAGTTTTATTTATATAGGAATAAAGCTCTAAAGTTATAAAGTGAATCTATAAAATACTTATTTTGAACAAGTTATTTTAAAACATTTTCCCCTTAAATAAATTATATTTTAAATCATTTACCAAGCACTTCAATAGCAACTGCAGACCTGGTCGAAATATTGGAGATGTAAACACACACATATACATAGAGGCATACATGTACTATAAAATCAATTCCCTTCAAGGGGCGGTCTGTTGGAAGACATATGTGTGAGGGAATGATTAGAGAAAAGTAAACTTCCAGAACACTTATAAATACTGTATTATAGGAGCACCTAAACCCAGTCTTCTGAAATATACAAAAAGTACTATTTGAAGGAGATCAAGATGCTAATTGTAAGAATCATTTCTTTCAATTATTAGATGGAATCTTGAATGGGAATGACATTGCCACTCACAGAGACAGAGTATAGCATAATGTTTAAAAGCCTGGGCCGACATTGGGAGGCATACATTGATTCTAATCCTCTTGCGACTCCGTTCTGCCCATAGCCTTAAGATTTTCTCTACCACATAGCCCCTTCATCACAGTCACAGTGGATTATCAGGAGAAGTGACCTGACCAGTCAATCCGTAGGTTGGTAAATGACTGATTTAGTGCTGTGTCACAAGATCCTTGCCCAGCAAGGACATGAAAACTTCGGAAGGAAGAAAGAGATCAATCCAAGTTTCTTACAGAGTGTCAACATAAAACTCAAGGGAAAGTGAGCAGCTGTTTGTTGTTGTACTTGTTTTGCTTTGATTTGTGGGGCAGGGTGGATGAGTGGAAATTCAGAGAGAACTCTTCATAAAGATGAGGTTCTCTAGTAGATATCCATGAATTACTTATTTGTTGTTGTTATTATAGTTGATTGTAACTATTATTCTTACTGTCGTTATGTTTAGCAGGAAGGTATATAGTTAAAATAATAACCTACTCGATGGAGGTACTTTGGATCGTGAATAAGGTTCCAGTTCCAGTCTTCCTAAGAGTCAGTGCATCCCAGTCTCTCCTTTTCCCAGTAGGTCTGTTCTTAAGACTTAGTGAAGTTTAGTCTTGTAGGAGAAGTTCTTGTTTTCCATTTTTCAGTATGTATCAGTAAAATAAATGCCCCTCTCAACCTTTATTTGTTGAGCAACTAAAAATACTTAATGAACATAAGAAAGGCTTTGTTGGAAAGAATGAGAATTAGAAATGGTTATTGAAAGAGCACATAAATTGTTAGAAAGTGCTATTTTTGTCTGTGGATTTCTAGGGGTCCTAGAAAATTTGTCTTTTAATTCTTAAAGGAAACTCTGATTTTCATTATTAAATGGTAATTTATATATATGCTTATAATTTCTAACAAAACTCTAAATTTCATGAGAAGTGGGATCATGACTTGATCAACTTCCTGTGTTAATGACATCCAAGGTAAAATCTTTTACACAGTGTTGCAATGATTTGTTGCTGCTGTTTAAATTTAAATCTCTGTAAAATTAGGGTTTGTTTTCTGTTTGTTTGTTTGTTTGTTTTTGTCAGCCAATGAAGTCAGTGATTATTTAGAGAATATAAAAACAGATTGCTATGTGAATCTTATTCAGGATATAACCAGAAGTTTTCTTCGGATTTTTAAAATTGAAAGAGTAGGAGCAAGAAAGTTTTTGTCAAGCATATATCCTACATGTAACATTGAGGTGATTGTATGCAATGTTAATTTAACATGCCTCTATGAAAAATGTATAATATCTCAGGCACCATTGTAGGTATATGTATTATCCACTGATTTGTTAATCTTCAAATAATAAAAAAAAATTCAGGCAATAAGTGTAGGAACTCCAATGGCAGACACTGATGTACTAGTATTCTATTATCATTCAGAATATTTATATGCTCTAGATTCATAGTTTTAAAATGTCTTTTTCATGTTTAAACATGGCCCTTATGTAATGATTTTTCTTTTTTCTTTTTTTAATGTTTCTTCCCCTCAAAAAAAAAAAAAAAAAAAAGATCTGATTCTCTAAACTTGTTTCATTGATTCGTTTTAGAAAAAATGAGTTTTCTGGTTTTAGGGCAAGCAGAAGACTCATTTGTTAAATTAGGCATTTGCCTAATGGATAAAGGAGATTCAGTAAGATTAAGGTCATGGATCTTTTCTTGTTGTCAGATAATGTGTTAAATAAAATCAAAGGGATGATAAACAAGGGTAATTGCAGAGAAAAGCATTCCTTTAGGGTTCAATCCAGAAATCTTCTAAAAAGTACATTTTCAGGATGGACCCTCAAAATTGTCTTTAAAGTAGATAATAGGGGCAATGAAAGAATCATTTTCAGAGGATTAAATTTTCCTATTCATTATATTTAAGAAGATGAAAATTACTTATGTTAGCATTCTGATCTATAAATATATTTACAAGCGATTTGTGACTACATTTATAAGTTATTTGTGGCAAATGCCACTATCTTTTTATGACAAAGACGGTAATATCAGTCTTCCTAAGACAATCAAAAGGTCATATTAGACTGCAGATATAAGCAAAGCTCAGTTAACAGATCATAATTAATTTAGAAAGGTAGAAGAAGAATTAAATCACATAAGCCAAAGAGAAAACAAATATGCATTATTTTGTCTTTAGAAACACAGGGTGTGAGCATAAAATAAATCCTTAAAATTCTTCCCTAAGTGAGAAACAGAAAAGGCAATGAAGAACAAATAAAAATGTAAGAATGAATAACAGTATGAAAAAAACATCAAAACAAGGTTGCTGTATTTATAGGAAATTAGATCATTTTGATGGTAGCACTACATCACAACGTACAATATTATCTGGGGGAAAAATAGTCATTTCACTGAAATAAATCCAGGTCCAAAATCTAAAATTAAAATCATAAATGATAAATCAAGACAGACTAAGAGGACAAAAGAACCAACAAATATCAGAAATTTATGCCTACGTTTATATTTCAGTATTGATCTGATGAAATAATTCATTATTGAGAACAAATTAGTTAATTTGATTAATTGAAGGACATTATATTGAAGTTGAGTGGACATTTAATAAAGATTGGGAGAAAGATATGCATCTGAGATTTAATGTATTTTTTTCTGTTTCTAATCCTGAGGAAGAAAGGTAAATCATTACTGAACTTAAACCTCTACCTAAAAGAGAAAGTTTCAGAAAGCACTTGTTTACCATTTTTCAAAATGATAAAAGTCTAACATAAGAGGACAGTGTCAGTGGTGCCAGTATTAAGTCATACAAACTTTTATATTCTACAAAATTGTATTAATTCATCAACCAGAATTTTGAAACTAAAACCAATTTAATAGTTTCTGCCATCATGTGTTTGTTTCATGTAGTGAATAAGTGTAATTTGATGAAACAAAACATAATTTGGGGGGAATTTCTGAGCAGATAAATGATGAAGTTATAATTTTAAAGGTCTCATTGTAAAATATGTCTAGTTAACTGTGCCATTTTATTTCTAGACTAGAAAGTTGAAATCAAAGGTGGGGTTAATAAAAATATATGTTTAGAGCAGTTAATAGAATTGAAAGTTTGATCACTGTGTTTGAAATTCAAGACTAACATGTTATTTTTACTTGCCATTTAGTTGTTTGGGGTTTTCTTATTGGGGGGGAGGCCAAGAGGGAGAGGGAGAAGCAGTCTCCCTACTTAGCAGAGAGCTGAACGCAGGGCTTCATCCCAGGACCCTGGAATCATGACCTGAGACAGCCCAAGGCGGACACTTAACTGACTGAGCCACACAGGCACCCCACTTGCTGTTCAGTTTATGCTCCATTGCTGTACAGTTGTTTTCTATCTGCACTATATTTAGTTTTCCCTTTCCCAAATTGACATAAAATATTGAAATGTAGTTTCTACATCAACAAGACACAAAAAGCTACATTGAATAATATATACCTGATAAAATCAGTATTATCTTAATGAGGTTTCATATTATGATACTGTTATTGTGCTCTTATTTCTTTCATAGGATTAAGAAATTCATTAGTAAAACCTTCCCACCAGAGAGAGAAAGCCTTGCCATCAAAAACTCAAAAAATGAGTACAAAGAGATATAGGGGATTTTTAAAGTTCCTGCCTCATGTAAATTTCTATGAAAAGATAGGCAGGCTCAAGACCTTAGAGTGAAAGTTTTAGGAAACGCAAGGAGAAAATCCAAAGCTAGATTATACCATAATTTATATTAGATAGTGGAAATGATTTTAATTAACTTATTCATTCAGCACTTAGAATATTCAAAGCTGTACACTCGGGATATAATTTGTACCATCATTGAAATATGTAATTCTTAATTTATAGCATATGATGAACTCAATTTATGATCAAAAACCTAATTCACCAGATAAACTTATGATCAAATATAAGACCAATGTATAGATAGTTGGTAGAAATAGTTTATAAAAAACATTTAGAATTATGTGCTAACCCCTACCTCCAGTTTCAAGCAGAAGTATCTATTTTGGGAACCCTGAAATTTCATTCAGTTAGATAATTACTGAATATCTAAGCATAGGACAAGCATGAGTGGGGCATATAAATATGATAAAGTATGAGTAGTATACAAAATATAAAAGAGAGAAAGAAGAGTAATTTAGTTGTGGGGAGTGAATAATAACGTATCAAACAAATAATATTTTAAATAATATTTTTTAGAGAGTATAGTTTAAGAAATGGAGAAGGGACACATTCTTAAAAACCATAATTTAACAGCATTCACGAGATGGTAGCTACAAAATATGTAAGAAGAATTACATGTTTTTGCTAAAGATCTTCAAGGATCCAGGTATATTCAGATGCAATTCTTAAAAATAGATTAGGGGGAAAAAAAAAAAAAGCAAAGCCGCACCTGGTATGGTGATGTTACAAATTCGGAACTATTAAAAAGAAATCTTTCACAGCTGTTCAAACAAATAAATGATTCAGTTGTTGTGCCATGCTCACTTATGGGACTTCTCTACAAATGTCCATACCAAGAAATGAACTTCTTTAGAATTTTTTTTATAGAGAACTGAATTCTCTTCTTTAACTTTTTCACAAGAATTTAAAATAACCACTAACATCTAAGCTTTAAATTGTTTTTTGATTGATAAAAAAGTATATGTAAAATCTTATTGTCTCTCTCTATATATATTATATTTTTAAATTCACAGCTAAATCCTAAGGGCAATAGTTTGTTAATTTCCCTACAGAGGCAAATTCCTTCATTAGTTAATTCAGCTCTTAATAAAAGCTTACATTTTTCAAATGCATAGTTTCCCATATTTGGAAGACATAATTCTATGTCAAAATAATGACACTTTTTTTATACAATGCAATTGATAGTTTATATTTGTGTTTTAGTGAATTAAATATCTGGGCACACATGAATATCCTTTTCCATATATTTTATAAAAATACATTTGATATATTGTAAACACCCTTGCAGCATATCATCTGCCTTATGTTTCATGACAGTTTTTAAATTATTCATATTTAAGATAAAATGTTATTTAATATAGAAGTTATTTATAGTATTAAATATTTTGTTCCTTAATGTTTATAAGTCATACAATGAATTTAAAAAAAAAAAAAACATAAAGGGGAGAAAACATTTCTGTATGCTTCCCCTCCCAAATTGTTATTATAGTGTGTTTTCTTCCTAAGCTATTTTTTTAAATTGCATCCTGAATGGCTTTGGGTTCCTGAAGGTCTTTAGCAATCACAGTCCATCATGGTGACAGCTATTATCTTGTATTGATCATCAGATAATCTTGGCCTTGATGGCACATTAGCCTTCAGTAATGTTTGCCCAAACATTTTTATAAATATTTTAAAAAACACAAAATGTGTATATTCTGGATCTTGATAGGATTAGTAGACATTTCTCTAATGTTTTTATTCTCTTGAAAGCCCAAAACCATTACATTAAACCTTTCATATCCAAATATAATTTTGTTCACTCTAGATTTTTTTTTCCCTTTAAGTGGATGAATTAAACTACTAAACTATCCTGGGTTTTAGACCTCTATATTACTATAATAAAGTGATCAGAAATCTCATTCATTTGTCAATTTTCATCATAACTAAAAGAAGAGCTTCCAAAATTACAATTACTTATCCTTTTAGTCTCTAAATTAGGGGAGCTTTCTCTCCTAGACCTATCAACTAATTTCTTGTTCACTTATTTCCTCTGGCAGCTAAATTGGTCTTACATTAAAAAAGTGTTGCATTAAATGAAAAGAGCCTAAATAGTAATAATTTCCTAGAACATTAAAAAGATAAGAATGTCAAGAATTCTATGTAAATCAAACTTCCGAATAGTGAGCAAGTAAAATAGATGATCACAGAATCCTTGTTTTTTATTACAGTTCATTCCCATCAAGCAAAAGTTGTTTTCTGGTTAACTTTCATTCATCAAGAAATAAAATAAAATAAATAAAATTCTGTGGTTTTAAGAGACCATGAAGAGTCCATTTCTTAAAGCAAATTAAAAGAAAAAATGGCAGTGATAAGAAACTAATATAACCATGACTTATAGTATCATTTGGGTGTAAAGATGAAGAATGGGAGTGAGGAGTCAGATCATAATAAAAGTTTACATGGTATCTTGTAGCTTCTTAAGTTTATATTTTATCTTGAGTTTAAATGTTATCTTTTAACATTAAATGCTTTTAAGCTGGTTGTTAGTATAAGCATGTTAGAATAATCAATTGGGGCAGTGGAAGAGAAGACATAGTAGACAAGTATGATTAGAGAATGTGAAACCGACAAAAGATTTGCAAGGTCTCAATCACAATATGATAAATATTTAGTCTATATTAAGAACAGTGAACATAGAGGAATCAAAACAGTTACAAATTATTAGGATGTGAATTAGATAAGATTTTGTGATTCAGTGGGTGTGAGAAAAACAAGAGAAGAAAGAGTATTTTTCTTCTTGGATTTTTCTCCCTTGTAGATTTCTGGCCTATCAAAATGGGTAGACAATAGTTCTGTCTACTATATAGTTCTACTAATAGTTCTACTATTCAACTATCTCAGATAGTTTCTGAGATATGGAATATGAGAGAACAAGATTGAAAGGGACTATAGATGGAGATAAGATGAAGAATTAGTTTTTTACATAAAGTGACTCTGATCATTTGAAAATTACTAGTAAGAAGTATATATTCATGACTGAGCCATACAGTTGTACAGATTATAGAGGTGGACATGTACAAGCCAACAAGTCATATACGTTGAGGCAAGTACATCAGTTTCAGTTTTGCATGGAGATATTAGGATATAAGTAGTATTTGAAGCCATGTTAATACATAAAATTGTCCTGATAGAGAAGAAAGTACATGATTATTTTAGAGGTGGACAGAAGAAGGTCTTAAAAAAACTAATACAGTGTGGCCTGACTGGCTCATGGATATCAAGAAAAGAAAGTTTCAAGAAGGAAAGAATAGTCAGATGTATGAAATTTCTCAGAAATCAATTAAGAGACAGTATAACTTCTGTCATATTTTTCCCCCAGGTAGAGTTATAGGGATATCAGTCTATGGACTGCGAAAGTGTGCGTTATCTATTGCCTCTTATCAGTTCATGGAAAGAAGGAGCATGGATTGGAAACAGTGTCCTGGAAGTAAGCCAATACTAAGTCCAGGACAAATGATCCAGTGTGAGGGGTGCCATGACAATATTCTGATCTCTTACTCAGTATATGACTCAGGGATGCAAACAGAACTTGAGCGAGATTTTTTTTTCTTAAACTTGACAAATCAAAAAGCAGTAAGTATAAAAATAAGTAAAACCTCTCTTTTAAAATCATGGAGGGACACACAGGAAACGTAGCAGTTTTTAAATGAAGTTCCAAATTGATCTATGTATTAATGTTGGGTGAATGGATAAGAATTATGAACACTTAGAAGTGACGGTGGAGTACAATATGTGATATCTTGCTACCTGGAGCAAGGCATTTGCGATTTTGTTAGTTAACAGAAGTAATATAAATAGCATAGCTTTCTAACAAGGTAGTTGAAGAACCTAAAAAAAAAAAAAGTTAGTTGAGTTTATCAGTGAGTGTTCTCCAAAGAAAAATAACAAATAATAGATAGATGATAGATAGATTAGACAGATAGATGATGATGATAGATAGATGATAGATAGATAGATAGATAGATAGATAGATAGATAGACAGATAGATAGATATAGATAGATGATAGATAGATGGATAGATAGATAGATAGATAGATAGATAGATAGATAGATAGATAGATGATAGATAGATGATAGATAGATTGATAGAGAGAGATGATAGATCAGAGAAAGGAAAGGAAGGAGAGAAGGAGGGAGACAGAGGAAGAGAGAGGGAAGGAGGGAAGGAGGGAGAAAGAGTAAAATTTATTTTGACGAATTGGCTTATGCAACTATAGAAGATGGTAAGTATATAGGGCAGCCAACAAGCCAAAAACTGAGGCCAGAATTTCTGTTACACTCTCAAGGGAGAATTGCTTCTTCTTTGTGAAACCTGTTTTTGCTCTTAAGGCCTTCTACTGACTGAATGACACCCACCCACTTTATTGAGGGTAATCTTTAATTATGTGAACTGGTTGCAAACAGTAATAACATCTACAGAGAACCTTCACGGTGACATCTAGATTAGTGTTGGACCAAACAACAGGGCACCATAGCCTAGCTATGTTGACACATAAGACTAACCATCACACTGGGTACAAAAAGTGGTTTTGTTGTTTCATAACTGGTGACCTTGAGCAAAGTATTGACATGTCTATGCCTTAGTTATGTCACCAATACAGTAAATTTAGAACAGTAACTTAACAGCAATCATGGGGATACCCTAAATATTATAATTGTCTGTATATACAAGGCACTTAAATATTGAGGCCAGTGTAAACAATCAATACTATTATTTAACTTTTACTGTTATTTAATACAATTTAAACCATTTAAGTTTTTTCCTAAATTACAATATTGTCCCGGGTGGTGTGGATTGTACATGTCTCATTGAAACTCGCTGTGGCAAAAGGGGTAATCAGACATAGTGTAGTATTTAAATGTTTTCACTATTAATCAAGAAAAAATATGAACACCATTTAATTCATGAACAATGAAAAATTATAGCAATACAAAGCAAAGGTAAACAGAAGGATGAAAGCAGTAAGGAGAAAGGCAAAAGTTAATGAGTTTGAAAATAATAAAATTAAGACATAAATCTAGGAGCTGCATTTTCAAGAAAAGGGGTAAGTGGTACTCAATGTTAATTATAAAAAGTAAGACAGAGATAGGAATAATACACAAAAATAGAAATGATAAAGAAGTTGATAACACAGAGGAGAATCATAGTGATTAACCAATGCTTTGCACAACTCCACGGTAATAAAATATTCACATATAATTCAAATGGTTGGTTTTTAAACAATGCCCAATTTATCATAATTGTTCTAGAAAGAGGAAGAAAACTGAGACTGTCCAATAACCATAAAAGAAACTAAAATACTTTCCACATAAATTAGTATCTTAAAAATGATGAACTTATGGCACTATCTTTTTAAGAGACTAGTCATAACGACTTTAAAATGTGATCCTTCATATTCTCTGTGGTGAAAGAGAGACATGCTTCAAATATAATCAGTGAGCTAGCTGGGCCTGACAGCCAATGTGATCATGAATTTAAGTTAACAGAAAAAGGTTAAATCTCCAGTAGAAGTACTGTTTAATTTGTTTGCTTCACTTTGTAGTGGTTGGTGTCCATACGATGCCATGTAGTTGAAGGCCATACTCATTTTTTACCATCTGTACAATTACTCCTTTTTGGTAAATGACAAGTGCTCTCAACAATTTTATGGCTCATTAAGTTATGAACTCCAATATGATGCTTTTTGACCAAATTACTCTAATAGTGTTTTTAGTTGTTGGATCATTACTTTTTATCCCCATTAAAGTTTTGAATTTTGTCAATAAAGTTATCATGTACACTCGACAATATATATAATCAATAAACTCGAGTAGATACTTGGTATGGCTTTTTTAATAAAATATACATTTTTATAATGTTTCATTTGAAGTATTGCTAACTTTCTCTAGTTAAAATATACTTAAATGTTTGCATTTCAATCAATATTAACAATTATGCTAAAATAAAAAATTTCCATAAAATGTGCTCTTGAGAACATTTACAGAAAGAATTTATAATGCAGTTAAGAGCAATTTCTTGTGAGATGGTTTGCCTATATGCAGAAAATTCTAGAAATGCCATGAAATAAATCTTTCTGAATTTCCTAAAACAAAGGTGCTCAATGTCAAGTTTGGTCCACATTATTATAATGAAAATTATGTCCCTTCAGTAGGGTTTTAGGTCAACAACACACAAAATCTGCAAAATGGTAGTATTATATCTTGGTAATTTCTTCTATGATGACAAATCAACAATTTTCTCGATTCTAATTGAAGCACATGTAAACAGTATGTATTTTTATACTTTAGGCTTTTGTTATACAATACCCAGATTGAAACCACTTTTATAATATTTGAATTTACCCACAATCATATTGTACAATTAAATATGGCATTGTCTTTTTTCCCACAGAGCCCTCAGAACAAACCAACCATGCTGACCCCTTGATTTTGGACTTCTAAATCTACAAAATTGTGGGAGAATAAATTTCCCTTGCCTTTTAAACCACCCAGTTAGTGGTACTTTGTTATGACAGACTTTAGGAAACTAATACATTTATTACAGATGCTAATTTTGAATGTCATGTGCATGGATTATGGGGAGATGTGGGATTCATCATCTTTGTAAGAATACCTCTATATGTATTCATGTAAAATTATTCTCTTTGAGGAAAAATTTATCTTTCTCATTTCTGGACTTATATTCCAGAAAACTCAGGCTTCATCTTGAACTATACATTAACTACACAAAAAGTCTTTATTAAATGAAACATTCAAGAGTACATTTAAGAATATAATGTAAATGAAAAGTTAGCTGAGGTCACTCTTGGCTTCATAAGGCCTTCTAGGAACCTGGATCAAATATAAATATGTGGCAAATGTGTTTATACATATATATTTAGTTTAAATCTTCTAAATTATTAAGATATTATGTCAAATTATAAAATTTATTTGAGAATTTTAAAATTTAATAATCATAATTCTCTAATTGAAGGAGATGTGATGCTATTGAGTCTATGTAAAAAGTCTTGCTTCAAAATACAGCCGACTTAATCTATTTCACATTTTCATAGGGCCTGTGTTGTTTCCTCATGTTTGTCATTGAATGGAGAACTCTTTATTGGTTAGATATTTCTACATAAATTATGCATGTATCTTATTGCTTCCTCCCATTATTAATCTGTAAGAAACAAACTCATATTTTCAGCTGAAATGCTGAATGATGCAAATATTAACATTTATATGATTCAGCACTATAAATTGATATGGGTGGTGACTTGAAACTTTCTTTCTGGGGGGCCTGGGTGGCTCAGTCAGTTAAGCATCCTACTCTTGATTTTGGCTCAGGTCATGATCTTATGGTCGTGGGATCGAGCCCCATGTTGGACTCTGTGCTTAGTGGGGAGTCTGCATCTCTCTCTCTCTCTCTCTTCCTCTCCCTCTGCCCCTTCCTCTACTCATGCTCTCTCTCTCTCTCTCTCTAAAATAAGTAAATAAATATTTTAAAAAATATAAAAGAAACTTTCTGCTTGATTACATTTTTGTATTTGTTGAATCTACTGTGTTAAGGACTGTATTTTTAATTCTAAATCCTCTTTTTGGGCATAGTCTATAATGTGACTATGTCTAGCCTCAATGCTGGTGTGTTTCTGTGAGACAGGCAACAACTTGTCAAGATCCTGCCAGGTCATTGGAAACTGCTTCCAAGTCAGCAAAGTGCTCTATCAACTCAAGATAAGTCCAGAAAATTAGGGACAACTCAGGCCAATGTGGCATTCTGGCATTGACAGGCTTTTTCTGCCCATAGTGTCTCTACATAGGCATCAATGCCAAGTCACAGGGTCTGTTTTGAAATCTCTCCATCACATTAAAAGGACTTGCAAATGAGGTCGGTCTGCCTCTCCAGTGTTTTAGCTTCTTTAACTCTGACCCTCTGAATTAAGGAGTTATAGGTTTTTTTATTGTATACCTGTTTTCTTAATATATCACAACTTTCTTCTCATTATCTTCAGTATTTCTAACAGGAATTTTTCACATTATATGAGACTATATTCAAGTTTCTTCTGTTGAATATCCCCAGTCCTGTTTTTTTTTTATTATCATTAACATACAATATATTATTTGTTTCAGGGGCACAGGTATGTGATTCATCAGTCTTGCACAATACACACCACTCACCACAACACGTACCCTCCCCAGTGTCCATCACCCACCCACCTGTTTTTAATTTCTCTGTGCTCACTCTTATTTGTGTGTGTATTTGTGTGTTTTCAAGATGAGTGGTATTAAACACCTCTAAACAACTCTTTTCAAATCATACAACTTGAATTTTGATCTCCCCATATGAATAAATACTATGGAACTATGGAAAACACAACTTTGTCCACGAATGGATAAATGCTTATTATATAAGTTAAAATTTGAAACAGTCTACAAATTAATATATATACCATATTTAAAACTTAGTAAGATATGCAGGGTAAAAATAGAAGTATATGTTACCAGTGTTACCAGAATAATAAAATATGCTTTAATTTCTGTCAAACTTTCTGGATATTATTTGCTGATTTTTCTATAAAAGCTGCAGTGTAAACAAGTAAAGCATATGGGTGCCTGGGTGGCTCAGTTGGATAAGCGTCTGCCTTTGGCTCAGGTCATGATCCCAGGGTCCTGGGATTGAGTTTTGCATCGGGCTCCCTGCTCAGGTGGGAGTTTGCTTCTCCTTCTACCCCTCCACACTGCTTATGCTCTCTTTCTCACAAGCTCAATATCTCTTTCAAATGAATAACTAAAATCTTTAAAAGAACAAAACAAGTAAAGTATGCAATACCTTGTAACAATATTGAGTACTTATTTACTAAGTAATGTATTAGATAATGTTACCAAATTTTGATAATTAAACATGAAAACAATTCATCAAGGTTGACATGACCTGCTTTTGTCAGATGAGATCGCTGGGATTTAAGGATATTCGATGATATCCGAACTTCATGCAGCTTGCAATTGACAGAACTGATCTTCAAATTCAGACTACAGGACTTCATGGTTCCTTACCATTCCATACAACAGTGCTATTCAAAAAGCTCAAGTCTCTACTTATCAGGTTGCATCTGCAGATAAAGCAAAAAGAACTGGTTTTAAAGGCACTTAATACAGTCACATATTTTAGCTTTCTTTTTAATGACAATGCTTCTTGATGATATGTGGAATTAGAAATATGTGTTTGTTTTTAGTGCCAAATAAAACACACTCATAGAAGGCAAAAGATCAATGGAGATGCTTTTCTAATATTGATACTTACATGAAAATATTGTTTTATTCTTGTCATTTTATTAAGCTGATATTAATGAAATTGACATAATGAAAAACGTATGTGTGTTAATAGTTCCTTGTATTTCAAGCACTTCAGTAAAAAACGTTCTTTTCCTAGAAAACAGAAACCAGATATTAGTTTCAAATTAAGCAAAAGTTACTGGAAATATGTCAAATAAATTAATTAAATATGATAATTATTAAAAAATAAAGGAATTACCTATTTCCAAACAGAGTTAGGAAAACCAATTTGGACACCTAACTTGTAGAATACGTTTTTCATCTACTGAGTATTAAAGTAAAATCTAAGTAACTCTATAACACTACCATGTGTATTTGCTTTTGAATTACTATCTGATTAACTTGGTATTTTTTGATGCTAATGAGTTTGCACCAACATTTACCCTATCCAGCCTTAAACAAAACAGAAGACTCATGAGGATGAAACACAAATTTTGCAAATGTTAAAGGAATAAAGCATCTGCAAGATATTTTACATAACCATCACAGAATATATCCCACAAGGCATTGTTTGAAACTACGAAAAGGTTTGTTATTCATATCGAAATGATAGCATACAGTACATTTGGGAGAGCAAAACATATTGCTTTCTAATTCTTCCCATACGCCTTGGATTTTCATATGAAAAGGAAATACAGCTTTCGTAGTTCAGTTGCTATTTTGGGTCACCACATATTTCTGTTTATAGCAAGATATATTTTCTTCACAGATCAGAAGGTTAATTACATTATGAAAGTTAACATAAGGTTATAAATGAGATAGAAGGTCAGGTAGGTCTTATAAATACCAGAGCAAAGTCCCTTTCATTAAATTATATCTCCTTTCTAAATAGAGACTGTCCTATATAGGTACATAAAAGATAATCACCTAAAATTGTTGTGAACTTGCAACTGGTTAACTATAAATACACTTATTTTTTCCCCAAAAAATACACAAACTCAATGTAAAATTATTTGTGCTTTATTAAAATGTGGCTCAGGCTTTATTACTTTCAAACTAAAAACAAATTACAAAGTAAATTTCATTAGTCAGAATTAAAACATTTTTTTGTTTACATGGAAGTGATGTCAGTATAGTATTACTTGTTATTAATATTTTTATTAATTTAAAATAATGTTACAATATTAATATGGAATTTCAATGTTTATATCCATACAGTTAAAAAATATAGCTCTTAAGAGGTACCATTTAGTGGGTATATTCTATAATCATATAAATGGTTATATTGCCAATTTTATTAAAAATGAGCTTTAAGGTATTTGTAACACAAAAATCTAAATGAGTTTGGAGTCAACTCAATGTGCTGGATTCCAAGACTTGTACTCTAGCTGCTATCTCATAAGTAAAGCATTAAATGATATCATTTACTAAATGAAAGGTAAAACCAGATTTAATAGACATTGCAATATTAACATTAAAAAAGAGATTTATAAAATTATATTGCTGTAAGATATACAATATCATTTACTATAAAATATGGCATCATAAATAATGTAATATAAATAAATATACATATGTAACAACATAAAGTCCATTCAAAATAGAGTTAATATTTGAAATAGCCTAATGGGCAACCCACATTCTGAGTACCTACTTATATTAAATAATCTAAATAGCAATCCATACTTCAGAGATGGCTACATAAGTAATTTAAATAATATTACAAAGACCCTACTAGAATAAAGGACAGTAGATCTATTTACAGCTGATGAAATGAAAGGCATTCAACACATGTAAGTATGGCTATATTATAAAGATTTTGGCCTGCCCAGCATCCTACTATCTTCAATTCAGTGCTATTCTCTTGAGTCTGGAGCTCTGCTTTCATATCTCCTCCACTCAATAAGGACTCATTTTTTTTGATCCAACCAGAAGGTTGATCTAGGCCAGGTTTATCTTTATATGCACCTAAGACTTTAGGTAGGATGTTTGCATGCCTGAGAGTGGGTACCTTCCCTAATTAGGAGAATAGATGTGTGCTTGCATTTTTCCTCCTCCCAACCCTTATTTTTTCTAAGAAGTGTTTTGCATTTTATACATTTGGCAGATTTTAATCTAAAATTTACTTCTGTTAAAATTTACTTCTGTTATACTATCCTCACTACTTGTAAGCAAAGTTGTAAAGAAAAGTCCTTTCAACTTCCACCTAATTCTGATTATTGGAGGCTATTGCTATTTACCCAAAGAACTGGTAATTGTTAAAAGTCCAAATCCAGGGGCACTTGGGTGGCTCAGTTGGTTAAGCACCCTGCCTTCTCAGGATCCTGGGATGGAGCCCGGCCCTGGGCTCCCTGCTCAATGCAGAGCCTGCTTCTCCCTCTCCCTCTCCCTCTCCCTCTCCCTCTCCCTCTCCCTCTCCCTCTCCCTCTCCCTCTCCCTCTCCCTCTGTGATCCCTCTCACTCTCACTCTCTCTCAAATAAATAAATAAAAACCTTAAAAAAATAATCCAAATCCATTTAGGTCAATTTGCAGCAGAAATCAAAAAGAGAGACAGAAAAGACAAAAAAACATCCAGGGAAGCTTGAAGGAATGACTCTGTTTGGAGGCTACAGAAGATATGAGTCAACAGAAAACAAAGAAAACATTGCAATAGAAAATAGAAAGCAAATCTGGATACCTCATTCTGGAAAGTCAAAGGGGAAGGAGTTAGAAGTTAGAATTTGACTCCATGGGTCAAATACATACCTTCAGTATCTCTATTACTGAACTTCCCTTAATTAATTAATATTATTTACTTTGTCTCAACTAGGCCTCAAATGTACGAAGAACAGAATTAACGGTTTTTTTGATACTTCATCTCTACCAATTAGAAATTGTCCAGTACATAATTGGCAATCTAAATATTTACTGTCTTAATAGATGAGTGAATACAGTAGGGGATCCTTGGTGATTTTTGATATATTGGTTGGAGATATTAATGTATATTAGAAAACAAAGAGTGCCTGGCTGGCTCAGTCAGTAGAGCTTGTGACTCTTGATCTTTGGGTTGTGAGTTTGAGCCCCATGTTGGGGGTATAGATTACTTAAAAATAAAGTCTTAATTAAAAAAAAAAAAAAAGAAAGAAAGAAAAGCTACTACGGAAAATGTGATACTAAAGAAATATATGCTATTTGTTTTGTTTATTTTTAGGTCTGGTAGTGAAAAAATATTAGGAAATTTGCTTACAAATGGTGAAAAACCAGTGATGGAGAAAAAAAAAGATAAATCTGAAGAGAAAAAGAAATAGATGACAGAATATAAAATTCATGAAAGCCTGAAAGGATTGGCCTTGGAAAAGAAGAAAACTCTTCATATTTCTCAAAACGAGGGGAAGAAATGGAAAGATGGTTAATCACAAAACTCCTGAGGATGTTGGAACACAATTAAAGGGAAGAAAAATGTAAATATTCTATTGCATGATTCTATTTCTTAATAAAGGAGAAGATATAAAAGGTGGAGCACAAAATATTATTTGAATAATTGTGGTGGTGAATGTGGTCGGAAATGGGAGAAGGAATAGCTTGACTGGCAGTCAGTGTGAAAGTGTTGTTTTCTTGGAAAATATGGGTCCTGAATAATATAAAATGAAGGAAGAATGAAAGGCAAATGTTAACATGGCAAGATCATTTTTCAATATTAACATTTGCTGCTTTGTTTTAGCAAGGCAGTCTAACATATATTGCGTGCTTTCAGAGGAACAACAAGGTCAAAGCTATTCTCACAATAATGTTAAGATGTTATTCACCTTTTTGACTCTTATTCTCTCATGAGTGTACAGTTCAGCCGTATGGAGGAAACCTGGAATGTGATAGTGCAATAGACGGAATGCAGAAGTAGATAAGATAATCCAGCTGTCTTCTATAAAACTAGGATCAGAGAAATCTGCAAAAATACTGAACAATGCCACCCCATTGTTTTTGTTGTTCTAGAATATAGAGTTAGTGTTTAATTAAAAAATATATTAACATGTAATGGATTTATTATTGCAAGTTAAATTAATCATTGAACATTTAAAATTTTTCTCTTTTAATATTAATATGGCAAGCATCAATAGGTAGACATAAGTCACATAAACAAAGTCCTCTGACACTTTAAACATTTAAGTGAATACTGAGACCATCAAGTTTGAGAACTTTTGGTATAGACCACAGGACAGCAAACTAACCCATAGGCCAAATCTGACATATCACCTGTTTTTGTATGGCCCATGCACTTAATGGTTTTTATGTTTTAAAATGGAAAAAAAAATCAAAAGGAGAATATATCATGATATATAAAAATTACGTAAAATTCTACTTTCAATGCCCATAAGTAAATTGTATTAGAACATAGTCATATTCATCCATTTGTTTACTATTGTTTATGACTCCTCTGCACTGCCCACTCTGTGAGTCTCAGACTTGCCCAGCCATCACCCCAATCAGGAAAGTCAATTCCCTGGAACAAATCTCTTAACATATCTTTCATATTGGTTCTGCTTTTCTGGTTGAACCCTGACGTATACAATTAGTCTCTGCGTTGTTAAAATCAGAAAAATAAACTTCACTTAAAATTTTTGCTGAAAAAGGCATCTCGTTTTGCTATTAAAAAGGCAGTGAGGATTGCCTGGGTGGCTCAGTTGGTTAAGCATCTGCCTTCAGCTCAGGTCATGATGCCAGGGTCCTGGGATTGAGTCCCGCATTGTTCTCCCTGTTGAGTGGGGAGTCTGTTTCTCCCTCTCCCTTCCACTCATTCTCTCTCTCTTTCTCTCTCTCTCAAAAATAAATAAAATCTTAAAAAAAAAAAAAGGCAGTGAGAAGGAACACCAGGGATAGAATACTATGGGTTTATGCTACAGTAAGCAGATCATCGCTCAATGCTCAACTCCCTTCCTAACCTAAACCCCAACAATTTGATACTCTCCTACAGAACAAGCATTGGAACTGCCAAGTGTGAGGAAAGCCATTTAGAATTGGGTGCTAGACCATGCCAATACAATCCCCAGCTATGCAATAAGGAAAATACTTTAAAATGTTTGATTGTATTTAACAGAAAGAGAAAACTTACATAAATACAAAAGATACTACCATTAAAACTATTTCATGTTATTAATGTTTTTTTTAAGTTTTTGAACACGGAAACAACTGAACACTTAAATAAATACTCAAAGAACAGTCAAGTTCTTGAGACAAAAACATTCTGAGAAATATAGCCCTCTTTAATCTTATGAAATTGCCTCATATATTATGCACTTTCTAAAATTTCCTTCACTATATTCCTTCAAGTTATGTGTTCAAGAATATATTTTAATAGGTAACTATATAAATAAAAGATAAACTAAATAAAAATAACTTACCTGGTGTAGTTCAATTATTCAAATTACTATCAACTTCTCCCTCCCTCTCAGTTATTCACAGATTTCATGAATTTAAATGTTACCATTTTGATCACTGCCTTAGGAAGCTCATCATTAACACCTGATTTTTACTGCCATAAACTAACCAATTTTATAAATATACCAAAATTTATTTAATTCACTTTCTTGTGGAAAGACATGTTGTTTCCAGGTTTTCAGAATTAAAAATAATGGAACTCTGACCATTTCTTCTTTTACATGTCTCCTTGTGTCATGCAGAAAAGTTTCTACAGATATCCCCTTTGGAGTAAAATTTTTAGGATCTACATATATTTTGCTACTCTAGATAATTTTAGGCATTTCCCAAAGCGGCTGTAAAAATGAACATGCCTGCCAATTTTGTATAAGCATTTTAGTTATTGCATATGCTCTTTTGATATGGTCAAAAATTTTTAATTTCTATTAACTTGATGAATAGCAAATGGTGATTTAATTTGCATTTCCCTGATTATTGGTGTAATCGACCATGTTTTTATATTTATATATGTAAATTGGCTGTTCAGGTATTTTGCCCATTTGTTGGTTATCTTTTCTCTTTTTGGTTTTAGGCTTTCTTTGTAGATTCTAGGAGCTAACAGCTTATTACTGTTATATGTTTAAGCTATCTTCTCCAAGTCTGTAGGTGAGTTTTCATTGTATGGATCCTTTGATGACTGGAAGGCTGCAATTTCAGTGTAGATATATACATTAATATTTCCCTTTTGTTTTCTACTCTTCTATCTTGTTAAAGAAGTACTTTCTATGCTAAGTTAGTATAAGATATTATATTAATCAGTCCTATAATTATCGCAGACTATTACAGAGTTACATTATATGAATTTTATCTTATTTCTTCTATGTTTATTTTTTTCCATTCACAGTAAAGCCTAATACAATGTAGTTGATTTCATGTATCCTGGGGGTAACGACTTAGCACAAATGTTTTAAAACGGAGAGACTAAGAAGCTTACATGCTAATGGTTTTAACATTCTTGCATTGCCAGATTCTGTCTACAAATATTTGTGCATATTTACAGTTTTCGAATGTATTATTTTTAAGTGAGACTGCCCATAATTTTCACTTCTTATATTTGTCTTACCTTGTTTGCTTTCAAAGTTTTGTTAGCATAATTTTTAAAAAAAGTAGGCAGTGTTCTATCTCATTCTTTTCTGTAGAAGACTTTGTATAAAAGTGAAGTTATATGTTCCATTGAATGCTTTATAGAACTATCCAGGAAAATGGAGTAAGTCAGTTATTTTCTCTGTAGGAAATATTACACTGATGGCTGTAGGTCATAAGAGTTTTGTATTTATTTGTGTGTCTTACTTGGAAAGTTGTATTTTTCTCGGAAATTATTACATAATTCTCAAATCTTTTAGAAAAATGCATACATACCGTGCTTCTATATTTTGATACACTCACTTATAAACTCACGTCATCTCTTTGCCCCATATTTCAAACCAAGTCCCAAATACTATGCATCTCTGAACAACTTGGACATTTGTTACTCTTAAGCACAATGCCATTGACATACCCAAATTAATAATAATTTCTTAATATCTTTCATCTAGTTCATATACATGTGTTTTTTTTTAATTCTTAAGTCTCTCAAGTCTCTCCTAAACAAAAACAATCTCTATTTGTGTCTTTTTATGATGCCATCAACTTACTGAAGAAACTGGATCATTTTTCCTGTTGAATGTCTCACTTTCTGGATCCATCTGTTTCTTCACTTATACTGTCACTTAACTGGTTCCCCTGCTTTTGTATTCCCAGTAGATATTAACTCCAGAAGCTTAATGAGATTTAATTGTGTTTCATTTTTTTTCCTAGAATATTCATACATGGTTTTGTGATTTTCATATTGTGTCACATTCAGGAACACATAGAATATCTATTGCGACTAAATGAGCGGTTCAGGGAATGTCAGCTTCATGCCTGTATTGTTTCAACAATTGTACATTTAGTGGTTTAATCTTGTCTTGAATCAATAAATTATTTAGAGGTTTAAAAATGATGATTTTTATAATACAAAATTTACTTGCAAAATTATTAATTAAAATTATTCTATAATGAAGATTTTTTTCTCTCTCATGAACTTCATGACTATATATTTACTTTGAAATACACTTTATACAGAAAACATACGGTAAATTTCTAATTAATTTTCAAAGAAAACTACATCATTCTCTATTATAACATTAAAAACTCATTTTTATAAGTATATTAAATGAATTTTAGTTGAATCAGAGAGGCATTTTTCTTTTTGAGACTCAATGGTATCCTCTTTATATTGTTTCCCATGTCTTTCTGATAAAACCAAATTATCTTTAATAGCTTTTTAAAATTTTCTGGCACAAGAAAATATCTTAGGCTCCTATTGTATGCTTCCTGTACCTGACTTGGAATTAGCAATTCCTGTTTTTACTTTTTTTTTTTTTTTTTTTTTTGCTTTTTAATGCACAATGATATTTAGTAATTACAATCAAAGGATTAGGGTAATTGTTGCTACTTGGGTTTGTTATTGCTTAATTGCTTTTTAGTAGACAAGCAGGAGTTTATATGTATGTGTGTGTATTCATGCATTTATATTATTCATATTATAAAGTCATGAGTTTATTTCCATTAATTCTAACATTACAATGTTTGTAATGTAACTTCTTGATTTTTTTCTTTTTTTAATTTAAATTCAAGTTAGTTCATGTATAGTGTAGTATTGGTTTCAAGAGTAAAATTTAGTGATTCGTCACTTACGTATAATACCCACTGCTCATCTGAACAAGTCCTCTTAATGCCTTTTACCCACTTAGCCCCTCCATTCAGCAACCATTAGTTTATTCTCTATAGTTACGAGTATCTTATGGTTTGCTTCCTCTCTGTTTTTACCTTATTTTATTTTTCCTTCTCTTCCCCTATGTTCATCTGTCTCGTTTCTTAAATTCCACACAGGAATGAAATCATATGATATTTGTCTTTGTCTGACTGACTTATTTCACCTAGCATAATACACTCTAGTTCCATTCATGTTGTTGCAAATGGCAAGATTTCATTTGTTGATGGCTGGGTAATATTCCATTCTATACATCTATCACATCTTCTATATCCATTCGTCAGTTGATGGACACTTGGCTATTGTTGATAGTGCTGCTATAAGCATTGTTGGAAGATTTTTTATTACTGCTTCAACTTCTTTGCTGGCTATGGTCTGTTCAAGTTTTCTATTTCTTCCCGTTTCAGTTTTGGTAGGTTACATGTTCCTAGGAATTTATCCTTTTCTTCCAGATTGCCTAATTTATTGGCATGTAATTGCTCATAACATTCTCTTATAATTCTTTGTATCTTTTTGGTGTTGGTCATGATCTCTCCTCTTTCATTCATGATTTTATTTATTTGGGTCCTTTCTCCTCTTTTTGATAAGTCTGGCTAGGGGCTTATCAGTTTTGTTAATTCTTTCAAAGAACCAGATCCTAGCTTCATTGATCTGTTCTATAGTTTCTTTGATTTCTATACAATTTATTTCTGCTCTGATCTTAATTATTTATCTTCTTCTGTGGTTTTAGGCTTTATTTGCTATTCTTTTTTCAGCTCCTTTGGGCGTAAGGTTAGATTGTGTATTTTAGACTTTTCTTTTTTCTTGAGAAAGGCCAGTATTGCTATTTCCCTCTTATGACCACCTTTGCTGTTTCCCAAAGATTTGGGACTATCATGTTTTAATTTTCATTTGCTTTCATGTATTTTTTTTATTTCTTTTTAAATTTCCTGGTTAACCCATTCATTCTTTAGCAGGGTGTTCTTTAACTTCCATTTATTTGTAGTCTTTCCATTTTTTTTCTTGTGGTTAACATCAAGTTTCATAGCATTGTGATTTGAAAATATGCATGGTATGAGCTCCATCTTTTTGTACAGGTCAAGGCCTGATTTGTGATTCAGTATGTGATCTATTCTGGAGAATGTTCCATGTGCACTTGAAAAGAATGTATATTCTGCTGTTTTAGGATGAAATGCTCTGAATATATCTGTTAAGTCTATCTAGGCCAGTGTGTCATTCAAAGCCTGAGCTTTCTTGTTGATCTTCTGCTTAGATGATCTGTCTGGTGCTGTGAGGGGGGGCATTAAAGTCCCCCATTATTATTGTATTATTATCAATGAGTTTCTTTATGTTTGTTATTAATTAATTTATATGTTTGGGTGCTCCCAAATTGAGGGCATAAATATTTACAATTGTTAGATCTTCTTGTTGGATAGACCCCTTTATTATGATATACTGCCCTTCTTCATCTCTCAATATAGTCTTTGGCTTAAAATCTAGTTTGTATGATATAAGTATGGCCACTCCAGGTTTCTCTTGATGTCCATTAGAATGATAGATGATGGTGTTCCATCCCCTCACTTTCAATTCAGACATGTCTTTGGGTCTAAAACAAGTCTCTTGTAAGTAGCATATCAATGAGTCTCGTTTTTTTAATCCATTCTGATAGTCTGTGTCTTTTGATTGGAGCATTTAGCCATTTACATTCTGGGTGATTATTAATAGATATCAATTTAGTGCCATTGTGTTACTTGTAAAGTCACTGTTCCTGTAGATTGTCTCTGTTCTTTTCTAATTTTTGATGCTTTTGTTCTCTCTTTCCCACTCAAAGACTACCCTTTAATATTTCTTGCAAAACTGGGTTAGTGTTCATGAACTCCTTTAGTTTTTGCTTGCCTTGGAAACCCTTTACCTCTCCTTCTATTCTGAATGACAATCTTGCTGGATATAGTGTTCTTCGCTGCATATTTTTCTCAGTCAGCACATTGAATATATCATGCCACTCTGTTTTGGCCTGGCAAGTTTCTGTGGACATCTCTGCTGCTAATCTTATGTGTCTACCATTGTAGTTTAAGGACTTTTTGTTCCTAGCTGCTTTCAGAATTCTCTCTTTATCTTTGTATTTTGCAAGTTTCACTATGATATGTCTTGGTGTTGACCTGTTTTTCTTGATTTTGAGGGGAGTTCTCTGTGTATGTTGGACTTGAATGCCTGTTTCTTTCCCCAGATTAGGGAAGTTCTCAGCTATAATTTGTTCAAATAAACCTTCTGCCCCTTTTCCTGATCTTCTTCTTCTGCACTTCCTATGATACAGATATTATTGTGCTTCATGAAATCACTGAGTTGCCTACGTCCATATCCATGATCTAATAGTTTTCTTCCCTCTCCTTTTCAACTTCATTATTTTCCATAATTTTATCTTCTATATCACCTGTGTGATCCTCTGCTTCTACCATCCTCGTTGTGATTACATCCGGTCGGTTTTGCATCTCAGTTATAGCATTTCTTATTTTGGCCTGACTAGTTTTTAGGTCTTTGTCTCTGTAACCAGGATTTCTCTGGTGCCTTCTATGCTTCTTTGAAGCCCAGTTAGTATTCTTATGACTGTTGTTCTAAATTTTTATTCAGCTATATTGCTTATGTCTGTTTTGAGGAAATCCCTGGCTGTGACTTCTTCTTGACCTTTCTTTTGGGTAAAATTCCTCCATCTTGTCATTATGTCTAGGTTTCTATCTTTTGCATGTTATGAAGGCTTGTTGTTTCCTGCTCCTGAGAGTAATGCTGTATTAAGAAGGGGTTATACACTGTCCGGGGCCTGGTGCTTCAGGAAGTGTTTCTGGCGTATACTATGTGCACTCTGCTGTTTTGGTTTGGCTGCTCTTTCACATAGGTCAGTCCTCTCCAGAGTTCCTCCTTACATGCAGTGGGGAATGCTTGGATCTTTACCTAGGTGTGCTTTGATTTGTTTGTAAAGACAAGCCTATTAAAAAAAAAAATAGCCTGATTCAAGAAAAGAGAAAAGGGAAAGGAACAAAAAAGGAAACAAATAGACAACAAAAAACTATAAGCCTGACTCTAAAGAAAAATAAATAAATAAATAAATAATAAATATTAAAAAAAAAAGAAAAAGGAAAAGGAAAGCCTGGTTCTATTTCCAACAGAACTTGAGGTATTCCATATTGGCAGAAGGCCAAGAGGACAGCGCATGGGACTCACAGGCTTCTCAGCCTCACTCTAACTTCTTGGTTTTTACAGCTATCTCTTCTACAAAAACTTTATAGTTAACAACATACATATATTTCCTTCTTTGTTATATAAATATGTATAAAATATACACATGTATAAAAAATATGTGTAAAATAGTTTGAATATAATGTTAGCAACACCGTGACTAATAATATGAAGAAAGAATAAAAATTAAGGTTTATTTATAGGTATGTGTTTTTGGAATACATTATACTAAGTAGAAATAAAGAAAATGGTGTGTTCTACAGTTGCCTGAATCACATTTTTGTGTTTTGTATTAGGCAAAATAACTCTTCAAAGATGTCTATGTTCTAATCCCAAGATCCGTGGATATGTTACCTTATATATCTTACCTATATATTCATGAAAGGGAATAAAAGTTGCATATGGAATTAGGATTGATAATCAGCCAAGTTTAAAACCTTAACATAGGGAATTTATGCTGGATTTCCTAAGTGGACCCAACCTAATCACATGAATTCTTAGAATCATAAAAAGAAGGCAGAGGATTGAGTGAAAAGACATGACATGGGAAGGATCTGAGAGACTTTCTGGCTTTGGAGATGGGTGAATGGGGCCATTAACTAAAGATTCTTTTTTTTTTTTTAAAGATTTTATTTATTTATTTGACAGAGATAGAGACAGCCAGTGAGAGAGGGAACACAAGCAGGGGGGGTGGGAGAGGAAGAAGCAGGCTCCCAGCAGAAGAGCCTGACGTGGGGCTCGACCCCAGAACTCCGGGATCACACCCTGAGCCGAAGGCAGACGCTTAACGACTGAGCCACCCAGGCGCCCCCATTAACTAAAGATTCTTAATATTTAATAATTCTTAATATTTATATAGTTAAAGAGTAACTGAGAGACATCAATTTAAATTAACACACTAACGCTAGCCCATCCAGGTTGTTTTAACTGTTAAATATCAAAAAATTTCCCTTGTAGTTTTTAAAAATATCTGACTTATTTTAAACTAAGGAACCTCTAAATTCATGGAATTTATAATGAGAAATCTCTAAGTACATAACAGTTTCAAAATATGTAGTTACTGCTTAACCCTAATTTGGTGGTTCCTAGATTTAAGTACCAATTTACTTTGAATAATAGGATAGTAAAAAATGAATTTGTATGGTATTTTTCAATACATCAGTAAGAATCATGAATTTACATTTGATAAGACTATAAGCTAGCTAAAACACTTTTTAAAAATGTATATAATTCAATGGACATGTTCTTTTTATCTCATCTAACTTATGTCTGTCAAGATAATCTAAATTTTAATTTACCTAGTTTAATCAAGATACAACTATTAATTCACATGACAAAAAGGCTCATGGTGGAACAGTTCTTGAGTTGGTGAATAAATACAATGAGTCAATGACATTACAAAGACCCATTATCCTTCCATCTTTTGCTCTACTTTATTGATCAGTAAAGGCTTTGAATTTTCACTAGTTCTCCTCATGTTTGCAAGATGACTACTGCAGTTTTAAGCATCCTATTTAGTAAAGAAAGTACCTAGAAGAATGTCCAGCATATATTTACATTATATGTATCTCATTTTTAAAAGAGGAAACTTTTCTCAGAAACATGAGCCAAATTCCCTAACAACTCATTATCCAGAATGCTGTCAAATGCCCAAGAAGAAAGCAATCATTGATGAGAGTAGTAAGATCGCTATGTTTGGCTTACAATAATTAGATTTACCCCTGACCAGAGTTTAATGACATCCTCTGAGGAGTGTTTATTCAATTAAATTGGCTTTCATTGTTTTAATAAGGCACACAGAGGTAGGAGAGGGATAGAATAGCAGTTAGGATTGGCTAAATTCTTTCATAAAAACAAATAACCTAAAAATTTGAAAGTTTTCAAACAGCAAAGTATATTTCTCACTTATGATACATGTCAATACATGGCCTCTGTTCATCTAGGACACTTATGGATGGGGGCTAAGAAGGCTATATTCCATTAAGCGCTTCCACAATCACAGAGGCAGAAGAAAGAGAAAGAGAGAAAGAATATGGAAAATCCGTGTTAGAGCTTAAAGCCTCTGATTGGAAGTGACATGTGTCACTTCCATGAATAATCTGAGGTTAACATGGTATAGATATTTGATATTCTAGTACGAAGGAGGATCAGATATTTTTTAAGAATATGAAGTTTAGGGGCGCCTGGGTGGCTCAGTCGTTAAGTGTCTGCCTTTGGCTCAGGGCGTGATCCCAGCGTTATGGGATCAAGCCCCACATCAGACTCCTCCTCTGGGAGCCTGCTTCTTCCTCTCCGCTCCCCCTGCTTGTGTTCCCGCTCTCGCTGGCTGTCTCTATCTCTGTCAAATAAATAAATAAAATCTTTAAAAAAAAAAAGAATATGAAGTTTATAAAAGTGCATATTTTTGGTCACCATATATTTGGTTCCTTCCCCCTCCCACAGGCAGAATATCACCTCTATTTATCTATCCCCTGCTACCAGGGTTATACTGAGCCACTGCTTGGGCCTAAAACCGAAAGATAAAAAGATAGATAATAATAATTTCTTCAGGTTTAGGAGTGCTATCTTGATCCATAACTCTATGAATTTAAAAAAAGTTATTTATCCCATCCTGTATGTTCAATAACAAAAGTAAGACAGGGATACGATAATCATAATAAACAATTCATTCTTTTACTTGTAGAAATGCTGCAATTCTGTTGTCCAGATACAAAAAAGTAACCCAAGTCTGGGAATAGGAAATGTTCCTTGCTTTGACCCCAATTTCCCTACCTCAAAGTGTTTCCTCTACTTTTTTCTTCTTTGTGATTTTTATTTTCATTCTCTGTAAGCTCTTTCTTTTTCTCACTTTCTATCTTGGCTACATCTGAAGAAAGCACTGGACAGCTTGCTTTCCTTGGCAGTGAAATAGCTATTTTCCCATGCTCTTGTCATAGGCAAGTTTTCCTAAAGCATTTTGCTTAACTGTCAGTACTAATAGGTACAACCGTACTTTTTTTTTTTATGGCATTTTATCCATGGATATGATGGCCATACCCTTGATTTGTTTTTTTCTGCTACAAGACTGAGTTTAATAGGCCTTAGGTGTTCAATGAATTTCTCAGTTTTATATTTTACTGACGGGGAGAGAAAATTAGTTACCCCTTCTTCTCTTGTAAGACTTTTTCCCTGTTTCTGATGTGTTTGAAAAATAGCACATTTGAAGGGGGGGTGGACTCATCTAGCAAACACATGCTACTTTTACTGTTTTCCTGCTCTTTGTTTCCTATTCTTCACTTTAAATTACACACTTATTAGATATATATTATGTTCCAAGTTATATAGGACATCAGGGTTTTTTCACACATATAATTATGGTATATCATAAATTGTTCTCCTCCTACCTTCCATAACTGTTTCCGCATTACTTCCTACTTGGCTTCAAAACCAATTCCACATGTCTTAGTTAAAGGCTTATGTTAAGGCAAAATAGACTTTTGGTGTTATACAGTCCAAAAAATTCTCAGAAGCTGATTAAACAGAAGTTTATTTCCTTCTCATATTGGTACTGGTTCTGACCTGTAGTTTATTTGGTTTTTGTTCCAAACTGGCAAAGCAACATCCATCTGAAACATTGCCTGCTTTCATGCAGAAATGAAGGAGAATGTGCTAAAGTATGTTCTAGTTCTCCCGGCTTTTTTCCAGAAATTGTGTATTTCACTCTTACTCATATTTCAGTTGTGAAAGCAAATCATGTAGACATTTCTGAATTCAACAAGGTGAAGAAGATATCTAATGCTCATGGAGTGGCAGCAAATAATGGATAGTGAAAAGCCACTCAATTTACCACCTTAGCAATGTGAATTTTTAAAGGAGAATTTATTTTTGAATAGTTTCTGGTTTAAAGCAAAACTGCATCGAAGGTACACAGAGATTTCCCATATGCCATTCACATAGCCTCTCCACTATCAACATCCCCCATCAGTGTGGTACATTTGTTATAACTGAACCTACAATGATACCGCATTATCACTCAAAGTCCGTAGTTTACATTAGAGTTCACTCATGTGATATGAATGTTGTTTAATATGTTTTTTTTCAGTTTCCTTAGAAAACAAAGCCTGAGCCAAAAATTGTATATGCTAGCACTTTATTGGGTGGTATAAGCTCAGGAAAAAGGGAAAGGAAGATGAAAAAAATGAGTTGGGACGGGTAAACATAGTGCATAGCTTTGTAACAAGAGTGTTTGGTTTCACTGGAGGTCTGCAGAGAGGGAGCATTATCCTTCTTTCTTGAAATAGTATTAGGTTGTGGAGATAAGAATGTATCCATGCCTCCAATTCATCATTGCTCAAAGATCACCCACTGAGCCCTCAATCTCTCTACGCTTTTAGGAGTGACTGTCTCCACTGCCTCCAAGAAACAGCTGAACACAACAGTGGAGACCTCCTCGGTGGAAGCCAAAGGTATGTTCAGGAATGCCAGATGAATGAATGTATGCCAAGAGTCTACCACTACATTTCCCCCTTCAGCACCAATGAGGCAGCTCCAAGGCAGAAAGCAAGGAGTGTTGTGTACGAGGCTTGTCCAAACGTACTGTTAAAGCTTGTTCTCATAAGGAATGAGCGATAAGGAAAAACTGGGTCAAAAGTTCATGGGAGTTGAGCAGGTAAACCTTTTAAACAGATGCAGTCCTTACCATAAGATGGCAACAGAGCTAAAAGAAACTACCTCCAATAAAGATTAGAACCTCTCCTGAGTTTGCAAGGATGTGCTGAGTTTCAACATCTTTATGGATGATCTTCAGTATCATCAAACAGAAAACCAGTGCTAGTGAATTTTGTGAGATACATAAATTGTTTTTAGCACAAATGTGTAACCAACCATGTTTGCTATACCATTAGTCCATTCTTTCATTCATTAGTTACGTAGTGTTTATTAGCATCTGCTAATTATCTGGCACTAATGCTATGGGGATAAAGAAATGTTTAAGGTAAGTCACAACCTAATATCAATCACAAGTTTTCACTGACAGATTCTTAATCAAGGGACAAAAAATCACTCAAATGTGCCCTGTTAAAGAGGAATGTGCATTATAACATACAGAGTAATCTCATAAATTCAAGTTCAGGAAGTTTAACAAGGCCAAATAGAAACTGGAAAATCAAGTAATTAAACATTCCTTCTTAGTGGCTTTATAGTTTATTATTTCTGCATGCAAATGATTCTTACTGTTTTTTGAAGATCAATATTCCCTGTTGCTGCTTCCATGAAACTAAACCTTGAAAACAGCTTTGGTTGTCAAACTTCTCAAGTCATTTTGACCTTACAAGTTACCATAGCAAGTCAGTCCAAATATCATTGATTCATTCACTCAGTGACCCAATTACAAATTCCAGATATGAAACTCTAGCTAGGTTTCTACTCTTGGCTCTAGATGTGTACAAAGGAAAAAAGGGTGAAGTCACCTTTAATACAATATGCCAACTTAGGTTTATCCTAAGAGCTCTGGGGGTCAGATGAACCAAATTTTCTTAGAAGAGCCATATGTGGGGCAAATTATCTAGAAGGGAGAAAATCCTTACATCATAATTATATTTATGTACACTGAAGTTTCACAAAAAAAATATTTTCATAAGCAAAAACATTTTGGTAAGGAAGATATTTCAAGGTATAAGAAAATATGGAGTGAATGATAATAGCTGTGAGTAAAGACTGGAGTTTTGGAGACAATTATGTGGATTATTTAAGCAAAAAATTCCATAAACAATAAATATTATAGCTCTGTAAAAAGGAATAAACATCAGCATTTCACATCAAACTAGAACTTACCCTGTTTACATCAAGATAATTGGACATAACTGCAACTTCATACTTCATTGTATTTTGTTCATAAAGCTAGAGGTCACAAATATGTTAATTACTTTATTTGCTTAAAATAAGATTACCTTTAAATACTTAATGAACAAAATTGAATTAACATTTTATTTATAGGTATACTTTATACAGTGAATGATGAAACTTTGAATACTTGACAGTTGTTTAATTTATCTTCAATGTTTCTTTTTTTAATCTGAATTTTCCATGCGTTAATTCCTTTCTTTCCCTTGTAAGTTAATGTCACTCTTAAAATCCATACAGCAATGATCAAAAGTACACATTATTCATATTGAAATTCTTTAAACCTGTTTTCTCTAGAGTTCATCAGTAGGCGAAATAGGTTTTTTCCTAAAGATTATAGAAACCAAAATGTATGCATTTTGCAACAGTAAAAAAATATATAGCCATGAAAATAATAAAGCAAATTATTCATGATGAATCTCAATTGTTTATAATTATGCAATCTGTGACAATTAAAAACAAGGTCTTTGACCTGTAAAAAAAAAGTTATCATCTTTAGAAATGTATAAATTCACTTAGAGGTCTTACATTTATTTCTCAATTCTAATTAAAAATGTGTTAACATGAAGGTTATAGTTCTATTTTTTTTGTTATTGTTGCTAACCAGTCATCTATTTCTTTCTATATAAAGTGATTGCTTTTTACTCAAGAGAGAAAAAAAATAATGGGAAATTATTTTCAAATAAATGCATTTTAAGCATTTAAAATATTCTTCCATTCCACAAATTATATTTCTGATCTCACAAAGGTTATATTTTAGTATGGGATAAAAATAATCAAGTAAATACATAATATATAATTCAGATAGTGATTAGTGCTATGGATAAAAACAGAGCAGTGAAAGGGAAAATACAAGTGTAGGAATAAGCTAAAACTTAAACAAGATACCAGGGAGAGCGTCTTTGAGAAGGCGATATTTGAGCAAAGACTTAATAAGGTAGAAGATACAAGTAATGCAGAAAACTGCAGGAATACTGTTCTTTCTCTTTCAGATTTTATTTATTTATTTCTCAGACAGAGAATAAGCAGGGGGAGATGCAGGCAGAGGGAGAGGGAGAAGGAGGCTCTCCCCTGAGCAGGGAGCCCGATGCGGGGCTCAATCCCAGGACCCTGGGATCATGACCTGAGCAAGGGCAGATGCTTAACTGACTGAGCCACCCAGCTGTCTCTGAAGGAATATTGTTCTAAGAAGAAGGAAGAGCCAAGTCCCTCAGACAGTAGAATGTCTGGCATGGACAAGAAACAATAAGGCATGGCCCAGAGCAGTATAGCTGGAGAAGAATAGAGCTCACAGAAAAAATGGAAATAGAGACAGATGATTGTAGGATTGAGAAATTTGTCAGCCATTTTTAGGATTATGATTTTTAATAGATAAAATGAGAATCCGGTGGAGGCTTCTGAGCAAAAAAAGTGAAAAAAATCTGTTATGTTTATAAAAAATTACATCAGTTTTTTATCAAGAATTAGTTCTAGAGGAACAAAGACAGAGAGAGAGAGAGACATCGTTAAGCAATAATTTCAGTTACCCAATAAAACCCAGATTGCGTGTGGTACAACATTAAGGACTAGAATATTGGAAACATAGTTAGAAAAAAGTAATTTAATTCTGAAAATATTTTGAAAACACTAAACAAGAAAATTTGCTTTTACTTTTTTTAAAGATTTATTTATTTATTTATTTTAGGGGGGAGGGGCAGAAGGAGAGAGAATCTTAAGTAGGCTCCACACTCAACACAATCCAACCCCAATTCAGGGCTTGATTCCATGATCCTAGGATCATGACCTGAGCCAAAACCAACAGTCGGATGCTCAACTGACTGGGCCACCCAGGTGCCCCAAGAAAGTTTGCTTTTAAATTGTATGTGTAACGTGAGTGAAAGAGAATAGTCAAAAATAACTCTTCATGACTCAGAGCTTGAAAAATTGGAAGAGTGGAGTTGCTACTTACATGGATTAATTAGAAAGAATGCAGGAGAACAGTGTCCATTAAACATTCAAGGGTAGAGATCAATTGCAGTTATGTATGTATGAGTTTGTGAGTCATGAGAGTGATCCAGACTTGAAATATAAATTTGCAAGTCATCAGTGTGGAAGTTGCATATTTGAAGCCATGAGATTAGGTAAAATGACCAGTAAGGAAATGTAGTGAGAAAAGAGAAGAGGGTCAAAAACTGAATATCAGACTTTCCAATATTTAGAGGTTAGTGATATTAAGAAAATTATAAATGTAGGCTATAAAGGAACAGCTAATGAAGAAAGAGGAGTGCTGAGAATAACTATCTTGAAAGCTAAGAGAAGACAGTGATTCAAGTAGGAAGAAGTGAAGAAAAATGTCAAATATTGATAAAAGTTTGAGAAAGATTAGGAATGAAAAATAGCCATGGATTTTCAAATGTGGAGATAATTCATAATCTTAACAAAAGTTTTGTGTGGTAGAGTGAGCATAGGGGTGAAACTGTTCTATGTTGGCATGGATTAAAAGGTGTCATAAAAGAAAAGTGAGTATGTGCAGTGAGTTTAAAAAAAATAATAATTTTAAAAATAGTTTTACTCTAATGGGGAGAAGAGAAATCTTCCGGGAGCTGAAATAGATTGTGTGGGGTGGGGGTAGGTAAAGAAGGTGAAAAGATCATAGAATTCATGGATTGAAGGCACTGTTGAAGTTTAAGGATTATCATAGTCTAGGACTAAGTTTGAGTGGCCTAGAAAGATGAAAGACAAGATTTAAAAGATCAAAGGTTTTCCTCATCACAAGAAAACAAACTGAGGGCTTCAGAGGGTGTGGGGGTGGGGGAATAGGATAAGCTGGTGATGGGTAGTAAGGAAGGCACGTATTGCATGGTGCACTGGGTGTTATACGCAAGTAATGAATCATGGAACTTTAAAAAATAAAATAAAATAATAAAAAAAAAGAAAAAAAGAAAAAAATTGTAACAATGTTTGGCAATAAATATTAACTAGACTTATTGTGATGATCTTTTTGCAATACATACAAATATTGAATTACGTCATACACTTAAAACTAATATAACATGGCATTTATAAACCAACAAAAAAATTTTAAAAGATCAAAAAATTTAAGGCAAGATTTAACACACATGGATTCTTCAAATTGAAGTTGCATCAAAAATACAAATACAGATAACTCATTAGGATTTTACCACAGGATTGGCAAATTTTGCAGCATAAAATCTTGGAAGAGGCTATTTCTGATAATATCTAATAGTGACTGTGATAGACTGCTAGTACTTACAAATATGTCTTCTTCGCTCTGCCATATTAATCACTAGATAATATATTCCAGTTCCCATATATGCAAATGAAACTATGTGACTGTATTCCATTCAGTAAAATGTTGCTAGAAGTAATGTACTTATTTTAAGGATTTTCTTCTAGATCTTCCCCCTCCCATTCTCTTTGACTTTCTTTAATCTGCTGGTTGGACAAAACAATCAAGCAAAGGGCTGTTAGGCTACAATAAGGTAGAGCAATCAAATGGAAGAAATCTGAGTATCTGAATAACTGCGCAAAGAAGAGCCACTTCTTGGGTGTTAAGCAACTCTCAAGCAACAGTGTGGTGGCAGCTGTTAGGTTGGTTTCCTATCCTAAAAATGTGGCCATTAAGGAGGTACGAGCGAAGATCAATTTAGGCAATATATTACTCATGGTACAAAAAATAGCATGAACTTCATGTTCTCATCAGGTCCCTTGCCCCTCAAATCTCAGAGGGGCAATGTTGAGATGGACCCAGGACAATGCTGTATACAATGTGTGTTTGTGTCACAGATGAGAAACCGTGAGCATAAAACAAAACCAAACTAAACAAAACAGTCTTATAAAGCTACTGTGGACAAACCAGCCCATCCTTCCCTTTAAAGAGAGACATTATCTTTACTATCCTGATTAAGTTCCCTATTTTCCCTCTACCCTGAAGGAGACAGAATTGCTAGCTTCCAAAGTTTTTGCCATATAAATGTCTTTGATCCAGTTATCAAATAAATACGTCATGGGGATGTAATATATAGCATGGCAACTATAGTTAATACTGAATTGCATATTTCAAATTTTCTGAGAGAGTAGATCTTAAAAGCTCTCATCACAAGAAAAAAAATGTTTGTAACGTGTATGTTACACAAAACAACATATGTGATGGACAATAACTAGACCAGACTTGTCACGGTAATCCTTTTCCAATATTTACAAATACTGAATCACTATATTGTATGCCTGAAACTGATGTAATGTTCTATGTCAATTACATCTCAACTAAAAAAATATTTAAAATGTTAATGCAAGAGAAAAGGCTGTCGCAAGACACATAGAAACACCAGGTTGAATTGTTTCACAGTACCAGGCATAAAACTACTGATTTATTCACTGTGTTGTGAGAAATAAACTTTATATTTTTATGCTGGTTATTTTTTTTCCGATTCTACTGAGATATAATTGACATATACATTGCATTAGTTTAAAGTTTACAAAATAATGATTTGATACCTATATGTATTGCACAATGATACTACGGTAAGTTTGGTTAACATCTATCACCTCTCATACTTACAATTTTTTTTCTTGTGATGAGAACTTTAAAGATTGACTCTCTTAAAAACTTTCAAATATACAGCACAATTTTGTTAAAACAGTTAACATGCTGTAGATGGCATGTTGTAAATTACACTCTAGAATTTGTTTATCTTACAACTGGAAGTTTGTAACTTTTAACCTTCTTTACTCATTTCCCCTATTCCCATTGCGCCTTCTCTGGCAACCAGCAATCTGTTCTCTGTTTCCATGAGTTTTGTTTTTTTTAAATTTCACGTATAAGTGAGATCATACAGCATTTGTCTTTCTCTGTGTGATTTCTTTTACTTGGTATAATACCTTTAAGTTCCACCCATTTCATTGCAAATGGCAAGATTTCCTTCTTTTTTATGGCTGAACAATATCCCGTTATCACACTTTATCCATTGATCCACTGATGGACACTTAGGTTGTTTCCCTGTCTTAGCTATTGTAAATAATGCTACTGTAAACATGGAGGTACAGCTATCTTTTTGAAATAGTGATTTTGTTTCCTTTGGATATATATCCAGAAGTGGAATGTTGTATCATAGGGTAGCTCTATTTTTAGTATTTTGAGGAAACTCCATACTGTTTTTCACAGTGGCTGCACCAACTTAGATTCTCAGCAACATTGTACAAGGGTTCCCTTTTCTCCATGTTCTCACCAAGACTTGTTATCTCTTGTTTTTTTTGGTGGTAGCTATTCTAACATGATATTCTGCAAAAGACCAAAAAAAAAAAAAAAAGAGAGAGAGAGAGGGCGGAGACCAAAAAAAAAAAAAAAAAGAAAAAGAAGAGGACAAAAATAGTGTAAATAACTAGTGTTTCAATTAGTGTCTGTATTGTTAAAATTGTTAGACATGATGACTAATACAGTTACTATAAGAATTATTTGGGTTAAATTGAAAAAAGGGTGAGTTAAAAATATGACAGAAGAAAAGAGCTAAGAAGGAAAGAAACTGAAACGATCTTAATTTGTCAAGGACAGAATTTCACACAGAGAAATATCATCTTGGTGGAATCTTGGGGCAGAGGGTAATGCAAAATTATTTTGCATTTTCCTGTCCTACAAATAGAGAAAATTAGACAAAAAAACTAGAAATGATGCCTCTCAATCCCTGTCAGTGCAGTAATTTGTGTAGAAAGAAATTGAAAAACCCCCTTTCTATTCCTTTTAAAAAAATATGTTGAGGTTCATTTCCATTCCAGGATTGCTAAAGGTGGCAAACACCTCTCTGTGTATTTATCAAAATGGAAAATGTTTACTAAGTGATATTAGAGTATAGTGGGTTGAGTGGTGGTAGATATATCAGAAAGATATATCCACACCCTAATTCCTGGAATGTGTGAATGTTACTTTATTTAGAAAAGGGTTATTTGTAAATATAGTTAAGAGTCTTGAGATAAAGATTCATCCTGGATTATTCAGATTAGCCTTAAATCCAATGTCAAATTTTCTTATAATAGACACAGAAATATAAAAGCAACGAGCATTGTGCTCATGGAGGCAAAGAGTGGAGTAATGTAGCCGCCGGTGAAGGAATGCTGACAACTTTGCCAAGTACAAGAGGCAAAGAAAAAATATCCCCTAGACAATCTGGAGAAAACATACCCCGACAACACCTTGAGTTTAAACTTCTTGTCTCCAGTCTATGAGAGAAAAAAATTCTATGTTTTAATCCACCGAGTTTGTGTTAATTTTTTTAAGACAACCCTAGGAAACTACTGCACAGGAGCAAAGGTAGAACTTATCAACACCGCCTGAATGAATTTAGAGAGTCTGCACTCTGGGTAGGATAATGCTGACTGCAGAAGACAGAGCATAGACAGTGGGTGCATGTGACCTGAAAAACAGGCTTCATATAATCAGTACATTTTATGTGGAGAAACCTGAGAACCTTTAAAATATGACATTTTCCACGATTAATAAGCCATCTCCTGCTTACTCTTTGCTAAATTGTTTTCTTTTTATTAAACTGATTTCATTCAAAATGCATGTCTTGAATTGCTGCTAAGGACCTAATGGTACTAGCGGTACCAATGAGTGAAGAACAAAGTAGAAAACCAAGTAACCACCCTACATATGTATTGAAAAGGATGGATTTAAATAAAGCTGCATTACTAATAAATTGAGTGGTATATTATTCAAAGATCATGTCATTGAGGAAATCTGTATTTGTGCTTTGAGACAGCAAATAAAGATTAAATATCTTGAAGGATGCACAGGAAATTAGCAGGTATATACTGAGGAAAAGGTTGTTGGGTGGGAGAAACATTGTTTAACATAGTATTGACATCTGTATTTAACCCTTCCTAGGTCAGCGATATGCCAAGCAACATTTCATACGATTGTGCATCTCTAATGTAATAAGAAGAATCATAAACCATTTACATCAACTGTGAAGTAGGTATTTTTTTATTACCTACATTTTGTTAGTCACTATATATCATAAGGGATTTAGTAGAGGAAATTATAAAGTCAGCACTGGAGTAAGATATTATGAATGTCTCGAGGATCTTGTAATTCAGTTATGGAAGTAAAACTATAGTCAGAATTTGAAATGTACACCTTCATCTCTCCGCATAGACATAGAGACACATATTTCAATTTCATGCTGTTGATGTTCAGAGGTTAAAAGAAACTAAGGTAGGCTGTACTTGTCTGAGTGACTTCGAATAGCAAATAAGATCTGAATTAGATGTTAGCCATTTCAAAGGCATTGAAAGAAAATATGGAGAAAAAAATATCAGGAATATAATAGTAAAAGATATCCCAGAGCTGAATGGCATAAGACTTAAAATAGAAAGGATGATGATGTTTAACAAAATCAATGAAAAAATATTCATCTTTAAAGAAACCTTTTAGATATATCAAAAATATATTGATCACTAAGTAAAAAGATACAAATTGAAATAGTCCAGCAAGCTTAAAACAAAACAAACTAAAACACATAATAAGTCTAATGCAACAAGAACCAAACTGTTAAGAAATTAATTCAACTAGCTATTATTAAAAGACAATGGGGAGGGGTGCCTGGGTGGCACAGCGGTTAGGCGTCTGCCTTCGGCTCAGGGCGTGATCCCGGCGTTATGGGATCGAGCCCCACATCAGGCTCCTCTGCTATGAGCCTGCTTCTTCCTCCCCCACTCCCCCTGCTTGTGTTCCCTCTCTCGCTGGCTGTCTCTATCTCTGTCAAATAAATAAATAAAATCTTAAAAAAAAAAAAAGACAATGGGGAAACTTCTTCAAAGTTTAAGAGAAAATAATTTCGAATGCATAGTTTTATTCCCACTTGACTTTTTTTTTTGATAATAACTTCAGGTTTGTTGTTGTTGTTGTTGTTGTTGTTGTTGTTTTTCCAGTACAACTAGGGAATAAAAACAAAGATCGAAGGAGAGAATGGGCTCACCTCGGGACAGTGATAAAGGAAGTCCTATTAAATAATCTATGTTGTAAATCTATTCACCAGGAAAGAGATTTCTAAGAAAAAGAAATCCCAAACTGTTGCTAGGAATGTTGTTGTCTGTGATACTGGGGTTGTGACATCAGACCCATGCACAAGAGAAATCCAATGCTAGCTAGGTATTTTCCTCAAAAGTGAATGTACTTACATAGTCATAGAATTCTAAATTTTAATGATTAGTCTCAACTCCTACAATCAATTGAAGTCATAAAGTTGAAAGCCAAATTGAAATAAAAGATTAAACTAATGTTACAAAGAGAATGAAATCATTATCATCATTGAAGATATAAAAGACATAATTTGTAGGTTGACAATTGAAATTTGGGAGGAAGGGTGAATAGCAGTCAGGGAGGACTAATCTCTTTAGCTTATAAAATTGGAGCAGAAATACTGTTGTGGGCAGTGGAATATGAAATAGAATAAGAAATGTGCTATTTGAAATATAGAGTTAACCATTGAAATGGTGGGAGGAATGAACAAGGTATGTCGATTATGTCATTATCTATAAAAGGAGGAAGGAAAGAGAATAAATCTCCAGATGATAAATTTTTTAAAAATCTGTTTAAGCATAATACTTAGAGAAGCATTTCTGTATTAGAAAGAATACATGCCAAGCTATCATAAAAATGTATACCTGCTCAGATGAAATAGAGATTTATTTTGTCTCACTTTTCAGTTGAAAAGTAGGAAGATGTTTGAAACGAGGTGAGATTTTTCACTCAATAAAGTCTTCCAAGAACCAAAGTAAGTTCCTTGTATCTCTATTTCCAGTCATCATGGGATGTGATCCTGCTAATTTATTTAATTAAGGCTTACTTCATACTATACTAACATATGGGTGGGGAAAGAAAGGATGCAGAAGGCAGGTGACTTCCTTTTTAAATTACATGCCTTGAGAACTTAACTCAGGCTCCAGCGGACAAGAAATTAATTTCATGGACATATATGGGTGTGACAGGCTGGGCAATGCAGTTTCTATCTGGGGTGGCTTATATCTTCTAAAACACAAGTGTTTCTATTACTTTAAAAGCAAGAGGAAGAAGGGTATTGGGAACAGTCAGTGGTGTCCTCTACAATCCACTGTCCTACCACTCAGTGTCTAAACGCATTCTCCTTCCTATAAACACACCATTCCCTCTCTTTCAACAAGAGAAACTTACAAGTCTCCTCTTACCTCAAAGATCAGGATCTCTGGTTTAGGTCATCACAGGCAACATTTTCTTTCTTTCTTTTTTTTTTTTTTTTAAGATTTTATTTTTTTCTTTATTTGAGAGAGAAAGGGAGAGCATCAGCAGGGGGAGAGGGAGAAGCAGGCTCCCAGGACCCTGGGATCACAACGGAGCTGAAGGCAGACACTTAACGGACTGAGCAACCCAGGCACCCCCACAGGCACATTTTCACCAAGTATGTTGCTACAGTCCACTATCTGGTTGTTTAATCAATTCAGGTTCTTTCTTTCTTTCTTTCTTTCTTTCTTTCTTTCTTTCTTTCTTTCTTTCTTTTTCTTTCTTTCTTTCTTTCTTTCTTTTCTTTCTCTCTTTCTTTCTTATTCAAGTATTTGTTATGGCAATATCGCAGTTGTTATGCCACAGAGTAAAACAATGTTGTGATAGTTTTGTTTTATATTATCATTTTTATTATCTTGGATCTCTTCTTTGTGCTATGGCATAAATAAAATGCCTTAAAATTAAAAAGAAATGACATTCCAACTTCTGTATTAAGTAGGATATGAGCTAATTTGCTATAACATTAAGACCTTAAAATTCATACACTTAAATGACATTTATATATGATAGAAGTGCATTTCTCTCTCCCAGAACAGTCTACTGTAGGTGGACAGCCAGGTCACATAAGTGATTACTTTCAGTGAGGATATCCAGGTTATTTTATTGCTTTGATCACCAACAGGTATCTCCCTTACCTGTTGGCTCACTAGCACCATATTTGCTTTCCTTGGGAATAAAGAAGAGAAATAAAAGACCATCATATTAATTTTTAAAATTTATGACTAGAAGCTACTTCTATTTCTTTGGTTTGAATTTAGTCACATGGCCACATGTAGCAGTAAGAGAGGCTGGAAAAGGAAGTTTCTGGCTTTGCATAGAGTCCTGTGGCTGAATGGAATTAGGGGAGAAAAGGGAATAGATGACAATTAAAGTCTGCCCCAGGAGAAAGCCAGAGAAGACTTAAACGCGGAAGTAATTAAAACAGTTTCTAGAGAGGTGGCATTAGGAAAAGGATGAATGGTGGAGGGAACTCTTGATTTTCATAGTGACACTGATCTATGCCATTTGATATTTAAGAATCATGTTGCATGGAGTACTATGGTTATATTTTAAAAACTAAACCACAAAACAATATACAGCCTTAAGAAACATGAGGGAAAATTTGAAGGAGAGTGAGCAAAGACATAAAGTTAAGATAAAAACATGTACATTTGGAAATATATAGCATTGTAGGAGTTTATGACACAAAAATTGACATTTAGAGCTTTAGATATTGTTTATACTATCCAAATATATGTGGAAATATAGAGATTCTTAATTTGCCTGAGGTTAATGAAACAAAAGTGCTACCTTTTCCCCAACACCTACAGCCTGGTCACTTAACACTTTTAAATCTTAAAGAATCATTAAAGAAAAAACGAAAAATGAAGCAAAATAAATAAAAAGAAAATACCTTTTAGCTTTTACACTTTGGAGATCTTGCTCTAGTCACAAAATAAAATTGACGGTGGGAGATAGGCTTAGAAGTGAGGACACGTTTATGTGCATGTGGGGGGTGTGTGTGTGTGTGCGCACATGTATGTGGTAAGAGGAAGAGAAGACATGGAACCTCTTTTAAATAATATAATTTCATTTTTGTATTTTTAAAAATAAGTTACTATTGTTAACTAATTTCCTCATATTTGTTTTAGACACAGTATGTATTTTGAGTGTTTAAATAGTAGTGTGAGGGGCGCCTGGGTGGCACAGTGGTTAAGCCTCTGCCTTCGGCTCAGGGCGTGATCCCGGCGTTATGGGATCGAGCCCCACATCGGGCTCCTCCGCTATGAGCCTGCTTCTTCCTCTCCCACTCCCCCTGCTTGTGTTCCCTCTCTCGCTGGCTGTCTCTATCTCTGTCGAATAAATAAATAAAATCTTTAAAAAAATAAATAAATAAATAAATAAATAAATAAATAAATAGTAGTGTGAAGTTTCAAAATAAAATGACAAACTTGACAAAATAAGTATGCTTTCTGTCTCATCATGTTTCTCATTTCTAATACAACATGAAATTCACAGATGTAAAGAATTACAGGCATATAGGACTGAGAGAGCATGCAGTGTTTACATATTTCATATCTTCCAACACCCTTGATTTAGGGGTAAGAAAATTGAGACTCTGATTATATATCTTAATCAAGATCATTGGGCTAATTTTTGCTGGGTCTGTAAGTAAACCCACAAGTCCAACTACAAGTGAGAACAATGAGAATCAGGTGATGGAATTTCAACCATATATGGATAGACAATGTAACTGTCAAATATATACTGACTCAGCGAAAATCACTTTACAAGCTTATTCACGGAAAAAGTTATTAAAAAATATGAACATGTCATTTAAAATAGAAAGATATTTCAAGAAATGTTATATTCTTACTTTAATACGTGTTTACAGATTATATAATTACTTTCAATATGTAATCCAAATTTACTATTTTTATTGTTGAAATAAATATTTCCAAAATTTATTATGGTGACACTTTCATTGAAATAAAGTATTTTCTTAAAACCATAATTTAAAATCATAGTTATGTTAATATATAAGCATAATATTGTATTTAATGATTTTTTGAAGTTAAGACATCAGTGGTTTGTAAGAACTTGTTTTTTTTTATTTAGCCAAAAAAAAATACATGGTGTACAATGAATATAATATTTACAAATCCATTTAAGATTATATACATACATTTAATTAAATTTGCTTATAATATTAACATGATTTATCTCCATTTTGAAGATGTCTCTGGAAAAAGTATGTCCCATATTTCTTCTGTAACAACAAAATATTTCTTAATTTACTTACTAGAGAGAACTGAAACCAGAATTTCAAATATATTTCTAGAAGAAGTATGCATGATCATTTATATTTCATCATTAAATATTAAGATAATAACCACAAGTACTTCACTCTCCTAAAATGATCATTAAAATCATCGTTATGCAGCTTACTGTTGTCTCCTGATGATAAAACTGGCCACGCGCCGAAGAGAACTGTGCCCTGGAATTAGTGATAAATGCCAAATGCACTCACCAATGCTTCCACTTATGCAGCTACCACTGCTCTGCCACCCAGCAAAACCCTTACGAAATTCGATGTTAGCTGCTTCACTGCCTTTTGATATCTGAAAAGCCATTCTTCCTTTAAGCCTATTATAAATAAGTGGGTTAAAGGAAAAATATATATGAAATGCTAGTGGAGTGTAAGGCAGAGTATATTCCCCACTGTGGTCTATAATCACTGCACACGGCCTTCTGAGTGTGGAGGGAATTGCTATTAAATGTAAGGAAATGTGGAATTTCTACAAATTAGAATGACTTCTCTTTAGTGAAGCTTAACATTTCAACTGTGTTTTCATTTATTTTTCAGGACTGAAAGGGTGTCAGGGATAGTTTTTATTAATACAAAAAACATGACATAATATAGTCGAAAACGTGACGTGGAATTTGGTTCCGTGGCTTTTAAAATACGCAAATTTTAAAATATCAGTTGGTTCTTCTTATCTGCTTCAAGAAGAAGGAAACCTAATTCTTCACCTCTGACAGCATGATAAATCCTAGTTTTTGAAAACACTAGGCTAAAGTATTTTGACATTTCAGGACACGGTAAATATTTTATGAACCAAGAGGGGTCAGTTCAATTTATTGCATTGACTAATTCTAAGCACATCAATTTTTTCAGGGGAAATAAACTAGTCTGAAAAGAAAACTAAAACAATATTTAAAGATATGATTAAAGTATATACACAGTGACCATGACATTTAGACCATTTACTTGCTCTTACTAGATTTAGTATTGGTAAAAAGTCGCTGTGAAATTCTTACTTTCGACACAGCTGAATGTAATTGATAGAATAGGAAGCATTTTACTGCTCCCTGGTGAGGAAATTACTTGATGGTAATAATAAATCAATAATGAACTGCAACATGCATTTCACACCCAACAAATGTCAAACTTCATACTAACAGAATCTAGACAAGACATGCTTGCATTCCATGAAAAAATAAAATTATGGAAATCACTGATTTTAAGATATCACTTACTATTCCTCTTGAAGACAATTCCTCTGTGAATCAATGAGAATGGCTTGATCCTGTATCATAATTGCATAATCAAAACTATATATAATTTATTGTAATACTGCCTCTGTACTCATACAATAAGAGATTAAATTGTAATTACTTCATGTCCACTGCTAATGAATAAAATAAGTAGATGAATTTAAAAAATTAGTATCCATAATATTTTGAGCTATTAGCACAATTTTATCAATTTTGTTATTATTAAAAATATGTTGTTAAAAAAATTGATGAAATGATGGGAAGGAATTCAATTAACAACCTTCAAGTCTGAGAAAATGAGAGCGTTGGTGAGTATGCACATCTTAGATTTTGCTTTGACTCAATTCTTCTCCCATATCAGGTTTCAAACCCTATACGTTAGAAAAGAAAATGAACTCTCTCATATAAACTTGTTTGTGCAATTTTTCTTTCCCAAAACCACGCCTTAGACAATCAATGTTCTATCACAGGTGTTTATCAGGAAATGAGGCATGAAAATCTAGAGAGGGCCATTTGATGTCTCTGTAGAATTCAGGGGGGAAAATATGAAAACATAGGCCATTTTTCTCCCCTTTGTCTATTTTCTACCTGAAAAGTGCTGTGTGTTCAACTTCCACAATGAATTGATTTGAGCATGTTTTTATTCCCTCACTATTGTCATAAATTTAGGGAAAAAGAAATTTATTTTTTAAATTTGAGTATAGTTGACATACAATGTTACATTAGTTTCAGTTGTACAATATAGTGATTAGATAAGCCAAATGTTATGCTCTGCTCACCACAAGTGTAGCTACCATTTGTCACCATGCAACACTATTACAATACCATTGAGTATATTCCCCATGCTGCACCTTTTATTTCCATCATTTATTCATTCCATAATTAGAAGCCTGTGTCTCCCACTCCCCTTTCTCCATTTTGCCCATCCCTCCAGTCCCTCCCCTCTGACAACTGTTTATTCCCTGTATTTATAAGTCTTATTTTACTTTTCGTTTGCTTATTCGTTTTGTTTTTCAGATCCCACATATAAATGAAATCATATGATATCTGTCTTTTTAATTTAATTTGACGTATTGGTAGAAATTATTGAAAGAATTGACAAGTATACTTAGAATAAGTAAGGGGTATGTATGGAAGTGTAAACCCATAATTAACCTAAAAATGTTTGCTATGACTACACTTACTGTGATGAGTATTGAGTAAAGTATAGAATGGTCAAATCACTATGTTGTACACTTAAAACTAATATACCATGCATGTCAACAATTCTTCAATTAAAAAAAAAGAATGTCTACTGTAAGTTCAAAAGGATCGTGTCCTATCTGTCTGGGGAAAGGTTTGGTATTCAATGGTGCTGCAGGAATATGACATAACATCTATATTCTTATTAACTGAATCTCTTCCACAAAAATAAGCATAAATTAACCCCTCTATTGAAGATATAAGAAAGGACATTAACTGAGAGCAGACACAAAGATCTTAGTAAAAACATGGGATGAACAGCAACAGTACCTTGTAAAAAGAGAGAAAATATATTTGTAAGTTAGTAAATAAGCAAGAAGGCAGTAATCCACAGTGCACATTGGAAAGTAAAGCCTCTTTTGCAATACGAGAATCAAAGAAGGCATTGGATTTAAAGGGAGCTTTTAGCAAGTATATAAACTAAATTAAGCTCTGCCTCAACCTGTGACAAAGGTACTGATCTAAGTTGTTGACAAGGTCAGTATGCATTGGTATAGGGCAACCACAGCTTGATTAACACAGAATGCTGCAGATTCGGCCACGTTAAGCAAAAATAGTTCTTGTTGAACCAGACAAACTTCCTTTGAGACTATATATTTAACCAAGCACAATAAGTATTCATCTTACTTTAAGTAAAGAGGAACTGAAAGTTTATTTCAGAATCCTAAACATTCTATGTATCTATCTATCTATCATCTACCTATTTATATTTTTGATCCGTATTTACAGTAGTGACAATTTTTAAAAACCATTGGAATTTTACAAACAAAAATATCACATTGGTAGATGGGGTTCTGGGACACATAATACAGTATTCTGGGGGGGATCAGATGATATTTTTCAGGTTATCTACAATGAATATACCTTAATTTTTGTTTAACCAAAAAAATAAAGATTACAGCATCTAGAATAATCTTGGCAAACAAAATATCCAAAGAAATGTTGCTGAGGCAAGCTTTGTTCTTTCTATATACCAATTGAGATAACAAGGGGATAGTTTATTAAGATATTTGACTCTAAAGGTGTTTCTTTTTTTTTTCTTTTACAATTGGAATTTTTACACTTTAGTTGAATGACATACTTGCTAGAATTTTTCAGCGGATTAAGGAAATGGTACAATTTTTGTTTTAATTGTTTTGTTTATTGCAACTGACCTCTCTCCATCTCTCTCTGTCTCTATTTCTTTCTCTATATATATAGATAGATGATAGATGATAGATAGATAGATAGATAGATAGATAGATAGATAGATAGTTACATACATACATACATACATACATACATACATACATACATACATACATATATCCTTGATAAGATATCCTTGATAAGTCAGGTCTGTATGGATAGCTACAATTATCAAATTTTTTTCTACTTTACTTCATAACTTTTAATAGATTGAAATCTCATAAATTCAATTAATATATGCTGAGTCCTTTATAATTATATTTAAAATTAAAATATCAAATATTCTTTCATAAAAAGTAATGTTTCCCAATAACTATAATAAAGTTCTTATATTAATATGAGTGCATATTTCTTTATTGAACCAAAGTAATTGGATATTTAGAAATAAAAATGAATGATTCTGAAAAGAAGTGGATAATTCATAAAATGACAGTCTGTTTATTTTGAATATAAAGATGGATTAAAAAACAAGATGATTGAATTCCAACTTTTTAGTGCAAAAAGAGGGAAACAACAGCATTTCTCTATTTTACTTTACTTATTAGAAAAATTTTGTCTCTCCCCAGAAGCAGCATGTGTAAAGAATTAGCAAAAATATGTGACTACTAGCCCTACATTTATTGTTAAGCCTTAGGGTAGCATAATACATGATGTTACTGGCCATCAGCAATAATCATTTACATACAATTTAATCTCTATTTTAAGCAAATAATTTATTTTCTTGGTATGAAATATTGGTGGAAGTTAACTTTCATCCTCTTTTATCTTTATATTTACACTTACTTTTAATTATGACACATTTGGAAACTTCACATTTAATTCATTAAATTGAATGTTTGGAGGAAAAGAAGAGATGATATTTCAATATAGATTAAGTGACCAGTATTTATTCTAAGTATAACAAAGAGAACAACCAAACTCAATATAATAGAATATATCTATGTTACATTTCCAGGTACAAGCATCATAAGGCTCACTCTGAAAATGATAAATGGAGATGATGCTTACAGGCAACAAATATTTGTCTTCATACCACTGAAAACTTATACATTAAAAATAAGACATACTTTCATTTATTTTCCATATGTATCACATGAAATGCATGTAAATTTCCTATGTGCAGTCTTAAAAGGCTTGTTTCTTCAGTGTACCACACATTAGGGATCAAACAATCTCTTTACATCTATCCATCCTTCCTCGTGGGTTTCATATTTTTGTAAAGGGGATTGATATGAAAATAATTGAATTGAAAATAATCAAATTACAATGTAAAGTCATAATGCATTAACAATGTCAGGCTCCTAGAGAAAAAAAGTTAGGCTCTTATCCTCCCACAGAAGCTGAGAGGTAGTAGGGATGCCGTCTTCCTTGGCCTTCTGTCTTCTTACTGATTTTCTGATTTCTGGTTTTATCAATTAAGAGTAGCATTGACATTTTCAGCTATAATTGTGTGTTTGTCTATGTCTTCTCAGTTTCATTAGTTTTTGATTTTTGTGTTTCTAGCTCTGTTGTTAAGAACAGGCACATTTTGGATTGTTATGACTTTGGGGAAATTGACTCTTTTTCATTATGTAATATCTCTTTTCATTTCTAATAATAACCATTGTCCTGAAGTGCTTTGATACTGCAGCTTACTTTGGGTCATGTGTTCCTTCATTTCTATCCTTTCATTTTAATCTGTCTATGTCTTCCTATTTAAAGAGTCTTTCTTGTAGAAAACTTATTGATAATCCTTGCTTTTGTACTCAATTTAACAGTCTCTGCCTTTCCGATGTTGTTACTGCACTTAAGTCATTCACGTTTAGTTTGGTTATTGATATGTCTGAATTAAGCTGTCATTTTGCAGGCTGTTTTCTATTTGTCCCATCTGTTCTTTCTTTTTTTCTCTTCTTTTTTTGGATTCTCTGGAGCAAATTGGTCATTTTAATCATTCCATTTTACCTTCACTATTATGTTTTTAGTGATTGCCCTGAGGTTTTCAATATTCATCTTTAATTAACCATACTCAAATAATATTATATAGCTTCATGTGTACTATAAGGAATTTACAACAATATATTCTCAATTTCTCAATTCTTTTCTTTCTTTTTTTTTTTAAGATTTTTTTTATTCATTTGACAGAGAGAGAGAGACAGCGAGAGAGGGAACACAAGGAGGGGGAGTGGGAGAAGGAGAAGCAGGCTTCCTGCCAAGCAGGCAGTCCGATGCAGGGCTCCATCCCAGTATCCTGGGATCATGACCTAAGCCAAAGGCAGATGCTTAACCGGCTGAGCCACCCAGGTGCCCCTCAATTCTTTCTTTTATAATACTCTTGTCATATGTTTTATATATGCTATGAACAATTAATACATTGTAATGATTTTGCTCTAGATAATTAACTAAAAAAGAGAAAACTAATTTTACTTTATTATCCTCGTTTATTATTTATTCCATTCTCACTGCTCTTAATTCCTTGCTATAAATTCATAATTTTGTCTGTTATCATGTTCTTTTAGTCTGAAGAATTTTTTTTAACATTTCTTCAATGTCATTTTGCTGGTGGGAAGTGCTCCTGGTTTTAGTGTAGCTGAGAAACCTGAATTCAGAATTCAGGCCTTTGGACTCGAACAGAATTATGTAATTGGCATTTTTGGTTCTCCAACTTTCAGATGTAGATCATGAGGTTTTTCAGTCTTGATAACCGTGTGAGCCAATTCCTATCATAAATCTCCTCATATCTCCCAATATATATCTTATTTGTTCTGTTTCTCTGGAGAACCCTGAGTAATGCAGTTTGTCTCTACCAAATCTCATAGCAGTATTCTACTGTTACTTTTATTCCATACTTGGTGGGGTAGGACTGGGGGAGAGGAAAGCGGTGTTCTTTGATGTTGTGATTAACTCTCAGTCTGTTACTGTGTCCCTAGGTGTCCAGGAGTGTCCTTCAAAATTATACCCTTCCTCTACCAACTGTAGTTCTGGTCCCAGGAGGTATTTCTTCTCCTCCCTCAGAAGTAGAAATCACACACATCCCCATTTTCCATTTATAATGGTTGTTTCCAGTATCTCAATGGTGACATTATTCTCCCCACGGATTAAAATATTTTTCTTCCATAGTTGATCCTAGAGAAGGATTCTTATGCAGTTTTTTGCCCCTCTCCCACAATAGTTGTTATCCCCCTACCTCAAGTCATTTTTAGAAGGTAAATTTTCTCAGCATGTACTCCCCTTCTCTGTGAGATTTTGTGGGCGTTCTTGGCAAAAAGGCCAGGAAGAAGGTGCTATCCCTCCCTATATCTGTGGCTACTAGTGGTTTCATACACTTCTGCCAGTCTTTTATTGGCCACTGCCATTCACCAACTATACTAGCTATTCTTCCTTCCCCGTATCCTACATCCTTTGCCTTTCTAATACAGTGTTTGATCCCATACCTCCTTACAGGGGCCTACGTCTTCTTAGATTTAGGATTATTTGGTTGCTCTGAAATATCAGCTTTCTGATGATTTTAAGTAGTCACCAATCTGTATTTTTTCTGGATTTTGTCTTTGTATAAGTGTGGAGTGATGCTCTTTCCGACTGTCTCTCTCTCTCTCTCTCTCTATATATATATATATATATATATAAATCCAACTCTGTATATATTCCTGAGATGAAACCAAAGTAATGTAAATCGTTCAAGTCTAGGGCCTGGGTGGCTCGGTCGGTTAAGAGCCTGCCTTTGGCTCAGGTCATGATCTCAGGTTCTGGGATCAAGCCCTGCCTTGGGCTCCCTGCTCAGCGTGGTGGAGTCTGCTTCTCCCTTCCCCTCTACCCCTCCCCCAACTCATGTCTCTCTCCCTCTGCTCTCTTTCTCTCACTCTCTGTCAAATAAATAAATAAGTAATCTTTAAAAAATCATTTAAGGCCATGGATTTTGCCTTTTAAGTCAGGATTTAAAACATTTACCATTGGCCAAACATTTAAAGTTGTTCTGTGTCACAACAGCACCCTATAAATGATATTTACATACTGCAAATAAGGACAAGCACTAAAGAGAAAAATTTCTAAAAATGAGATGTTAGGAGTTATCCTATTGCACCAGGTTAACTCCCCGGTCAGATATGAAATAATTACACTGCATCATACTTGTTATATATAAGTAAAGATTTTTCCAACTCTGAGAACTTTCCTTATTTGGCACAGTTTCAGAGTCCAAACTTTGCATAATACATATAGCTTGGACATGCAGTGAAGAAATAGTCCTGATGACATAGGATTTACATATACATACTAACATAACCCAGGAATGATTGATGTTGATACTTCATACCTCTTAAAGTTCCTCAGAATGTGGACTATCCAACAAAATTTTAATACTGGGGTATTCTGTATGCAAAGAAAAATCGGCATAAGTAACATCAAAAGAATAAGAGAACAATCGTTAAGTATTGCAAATGAAACACTTGTATTCAAATGGAGCATTCTAAATATCCAAATAATATTTTCTTCAAATAATATTGATTTCCCTTTCCCACCTACTGATTTTTCTTTGGGTCTTGTGCATAAAGGCAATTATCATTTAGATTGTTTTTAATCTTTTGAGACCAAGGAGAAATATCTTAATGCAGAAATGTACATTTTACTTGTTCATAAATTGGTTTGTTTTACAGCCTTATCTTTCACTGCGACTCTTTATATAGATAACTTTAGGTTTATGCTGCAATATTTTCCCAAAATTCTTTAATTCAAATTCATAGAGGTAGTATATATTTCAAAGACAGTCCTATCCTTAAGAAAAATAATTGTCTCTTAGAAAAATTTGCTAATTTGTTGATTACAATACCATATTTTCTTTAAATATTATATCTTTAGATTTTAGTGAAGGGAAGTACATCTGTGCATTTTGGCTCTTATAAGCCTAATTGTTATTTTTTAATTTTATAATTATATTATTCATAACATATTGAGAAATATATAAAAATGTAAATAGCATAGTAAACAAATAAAAATTAGAGATGATATGAAAAGTCAGTGCTTATATGCAGGTTTTAAAATCTTAGCTAACATATTAAGCATTTAATTAAAATTAAATATACTAAATTACTTAATTTTAAAAATAATTTTATAAGGCTAGTCAATTAAAGATGCCATTCTTATTATACAGGTGATGAAATTAAGGTATGGAAATTCAAGGTCACATAATTAACAAACTTTAGGGTCATGGCTCAGTTCCAGTCCATTTATTTCCATTGTCTATATCTTTAATAACAAATCTATAAAGACTTTATGAATTTTTGTCAAAAAAATCAATATAAGGGATACTAATGCATACAGAATTTGTGCATGTGTGCATACAGACACATGCACGGAGGCACACCCACAAACGTTCAGGAGTAATTTAGAATCAGAAAAATCAGTTCTTAGTGAAGCTAGGAAAAAACTTCAAGTTTAATATCTTTTTTTATTTAAATGTTCTCAACGATATTCCTTTTGAAGACTCCATTTTACCACATTATACTTTTAGCTCATTTCATAATTTTAAATCAGTTTTGGGTAGACTACAGATATAGATACATTTTATTAATCAATGTCTTTTAATGGTTAGTCCTCAGTAAAAATTATATATCTGGTAGGACTGTTGGTTCTTGGAGAGATCCAGGTATTTAATCACTGACACTTTATTCAAGTTGCCTTTAGTTAAATAAATGGGCATATAAATTCCTACACAAAGCATTCAATTTCTAACTTTGCTAGATTTTTTTATTAGAAGCAAAAATCTAAATTTCTTGTTATCACTTGAAACATATCCAGCCAACAAAGTAATAATCTAAATGAAGATTTCTGGGCTGACTGAAGAACATCAGTAATGAACAAGGCATTCACAGTGTGTCCCCTCAAGAATGCTAAGTGTAGAGAAAGAAATGGGTAATTACATTAGCAAATGAAATAGAATATAAAACAAGGATAGAAAAATACTATAGGAGTATACATCTGAAGTATCTAACAGATTTTAGAAAGGAAGGATTATCCCCTATTCTAGAAGAAACACTTGATGCAACTTTGATGTTAAGAACATATTATGAAATATATAAATAACAAAGAATCACAATCATATATATAGATATAGATGTAGATATATAGAAAATTAAAGTTAGGAAGTAACTAAATCTATAATGATTTTCTGGTAATTTGGGTCAACTGAAAATATTTATCATCTCAAAAATTCCTTTTACCCTTTATTATCATATCCCCTTTCACTCCAGACCCTGATAACGTACGACCTCCTATTTGTCCCTGTAGTTTTGCTTTTTCCAAAAAAATCATATGCATGTGTAGAGAATGTAGTCTTTTTAGCATAACATTTTAAAATTATCTATATCACCGCAGGTAGGAGTAGCATGTTCCTTTTATTACTGAGTGGTATATCGTAGAAATGTGCCACATTTGTTTATCCATAGTCCAGATGTGGACTTTTGATCATTCCTAGTTCTGCAATTATAAATAAAGCTCTTATACACATGTACCAATCATTATGCAAATGTATGTAATAATCATCTCTCTTGGGTAAAACACATAGGGGTGGGATAGTTGGGTCATAAGGAACTGATTTAAATTTACAAAAAACTGCCTAATGATTTTCCTCAGTATCAGGACCATTTAAAAATCATCAACTGTATATGAGAGTTCCAGATGATCTAAATTCTTTCCATGCCAGAACTTGCTACTTTCAGTATTGTTGCTTGTTGGTTTGAAGTTTTGTCATTCTATTATGTTTGTAGAGGTATCCCTTTGTGTTAAAATTTGAATTTCCCAAGTGAGTAATTACTTTAAGAATCTTTTCATGTGCTTATGCCATCTTTATATCTTTTGGGGTAAATTGTTCAAATTTTCTGTTGTATGTGTCCTAATTACTGCATTTTGAGAGTTCTTTATAGTCTCTGGATAGTGGACATTTATCATTTATGTATTTTGCAAACATTTTCTCCCAGCCTGTCCCCTGTCTTTCCTTGTTTTAATAGACTGTTCTTCAAATAGCACACATTTTTAATTCCAAAGAAGACCAATGTATGAATTGTTTTACCTAATGGATTGTGCATTTTATGTCCTGTCTAAGAAATCTCTGCATAATCCTGTATCACAAAATTTGTCTTCTATACTTTCTCACAGAAATTGTAGTTTCAAGTTTTACATTTTGGTCTATAATTCACTTGGAGTTGATTTTTGGATATGGTGAGAAATCTGAGTTCAAGGTTATTGCTTTGCATATGGATATCCAATTTTTTTCCCACACCATTTCTTGCAGAGTATCCTTTTAACTTTGAATGGTCTCAGCATCTTCATTTAAAAAAAAAAAAGACCATCTATGTGCGCATCTACATTTGAACTCTCTATTCTTTGTTTTTTTTCCTGTTTTTCCAACTTTATTTAGATAAACAAACTGAGGCCCTAGTGTCACCACACACTCTTCTATCCCATGAACTTTCTGTTATGTCCCATAGACATATCTGTCCTTACGCTAACACACACTGTTGTGTTTACTATAGTCTTTAGCAGGATTGTAGCTTGGTTTTCCAGTCTTTGACCAAGTAGTGCGAATTCACCAAATACATCATTTGTTTTCAAAATTGCTTGGCTACTCAAGGTCCTTTGTTCTTTCAAAAATTTTAGAATCACTTTGTTGATTTGTACCAACAAAAAAATTTAAAAAAGCATAATGTGATTTTATTTTTATAATGCTGTACAACTAGGTGAATTCTGGGAAAATAACAAATTATACATATGGTTTCTTTAGAAAGTCCATGAATATTATATATGACTCAAATTTAGAATTTATGCTGATTAGCATTCTCTGAGCTCATATATCATTTGATTTCTTTAAATAATTTTTAAATAATTGGAATATTTTAGTCTTCAAGTATTTTGTCTGTATTATTCTTTCTTCTTTTAGATTTGAAATCCATGAATGTTTTACCACAACTTTTAGATGCTGTTTATCTTTTTTTTATTTTTTTACTTCCTTTTCATTTTAAAAATTTGAATATTTTATATTGGTCTATCTTTGTACATGGGATCCCTTCATATATCTTCCATCTCTCTGCTAAAATTATACACCCCTTTTTGTATGCCACCCCCTACCTCACTACCTCCCATAACATATTAATTGTAGCTTTTTTAAAGACCCTTCCTGATAATTCCCACATATACATCATTGTCATGTCTTGTTTTCATAATCGGTCTATCTTTGACAAAGTTTTTTCTCTTTTCTTTTTTGGTGTATTTGATACTTTTCCATTAAATGATACACATCATAAGTAGGGCAATAGTAATTGAGACAACTGCTATTTAATCCTAGAAATGCTCCATCCATTTGGCCATTAATGTGAGGAAATTAATCAATCTATCCGTGAGTTCATCTGGATTTGGGTTTTGTTGTTGATATTGTTATCATCAGTGTACCTCAGACTTCACATTTCTGTAGTGGTGGGGTGAAGCTGCCTCACAATGAGGGTTTGGGCTAAAGTCCCAAAAGGTACTTCCCTCAGTGATTGTTCCACACTCTTAGTTTTCAAACAAGTTTAAATAGCTGCACTACAAATGGGTTAATCTCCTTGCTGTTTATCTTCCCTCCTGGTGGCCAACTTCTCGTTTTTATTACTTCATTCATTACTTTCTGTTAGGCATGTGTGGTGTGGTCTCAGTTGGACAGTTCCTGCCTAAATGTTAGGTAGTGCTCTGCTCCTGAACCTTAGGAGGCTGGGATTTCTCAGTCCTCTAAACATTGCCTTGTGTCTGAGATGTCCTTGGAGGGGAGTTTTCTGCCTGTCTCTCATCAGCAGCTCGTCTGAGCTTGGTATTGATATAGGATGCAAGGCCAGCATAGTTTCCTGGCTATCTCCCAGTGAAGGAGAGTTTCTCCTTCCACCCTTCCTCCACAATAAATTTTCACCTATTGTTTAGACTGTTTTCTGTCTTCTCCCAGGAGCTTAAGGATTTGATTTGTAGGAGAGTAGGAAAGCATGTGATATTTATTTTCTGCTCATCCCAAATACCAACAAACATGTCCTGCATTTTTGTGGCACAGACCAAGGCTTTCTCTGGCTCCCTCCTCCCCAGTCTTTCTTGTGAGCAAATGGTGGGGGTCACTGAAAAAAGCCTTGCGTCTAGGGTAACTAACAATTACAGATTGATACAATACCCACGCTCGGTCTTTAGTTTTAGGTAAGACTTACCAGTGTGTCTGGTGACTGGTTCCTCTTACTCCTATGCTCTTTAATAAGGGAGACCGTTTGCATGTTCTGTTTCTTCTTGATGGGGCTGGTATCTCTTCATAATTCAGGTTATTTGGTTTTCTTGTCGTTTTTTGGTTTCAGAAATTCAGGTTACTTGGTTGTTCTCTGGTCTTTGATGGACACAGGTGAAATTACAAATTTGTAATTTATTTGGTTTTTTCTTGTTAAAGTTGGAGTGATCTCTGTAGCTTTCTGCATCCATAATGGAAGCAGAAAACTGGGTATCATTCTTGACATTTCTTTTCCATCTCTAGTTTTGATTCCTTCATCAAGTTCTTTGGATTTCACATCCTAAAGATCTAAAAACAACATAATAAGACAGATTTTTTTTTGAATCATCATTCCTATACTTTTTCATGATTTTCTTCACTATCATTCATAACCCTTAATTATTTTTAAGGAAGGAGGTCAATTAAGGGCCACATGATTGATGAAAATTTCACAACAAAGATGAAAAATGTGCTCTCATTTAAACTACAGGAAATTTTACTTAGACTGACATATTATAAACAAAATAGGAGAAAATCTGGATATGGTGAGTATCCATATGCAAGAAGAACCAGATTTCCAAACTGCCTCCCTGTTGCTGAAATATTGGTATTTGAGTATTAGCTATTTGTGGCAAGGAGCCCTACAACATTTAATGAGATATTATCCTATAGCGGTAATGTACAGAAGTTCTGGTGTTTTGGCTGTCTGGGTTTGAATTAAAAATTTAGCACACGCATGCCTATAAATTTCTTAACTTCGCTCCAACTTTTTCAGCTGTTAAGTGAGGTGATACTATCTTTTTCTCAAGATATTTGTAAGCATTAATTGAAATAATACAGGCAAAATAATTAGAAAAGTACCTGGAACTTAATTTTTAATGTTTCTAATATTAAAGAATACGTGGTAAAAATAATTTAGAAGTGTTCATTTTGAATAGTTTGATGAATTGAAGCTATAGAGTGTTGATGAGGAAAATTGCAAAGGAACACTCCAGATTCAGAGACCAAGTTGAGATTTTGAAAATCTTTCCTTGTGATAAATTGTGGGAGGTAGCGGGAGAATAAGTATTAGGATCCTTTAGGTCCATTTTTACACTAAAACCAAATGAATCTGAACAGATTGTGTACTTGATAAGTGAATAAGAATAAATGTAAAAAATTAAGGTAATGTAGAATAATATTTCCTCTCAATATTTGCTAATTTTGGTGCTTCCTAAAGACCAAGTCCCCAAGTAGCTCACTTACTAAGAGAGAGAATGATAGAAAGAACAAAATGTATTATTACCAACAATAAATACAGCAGAATGTGATCCATATTAGGTTTGTAGTGTATCTGTTGGAAGGGAAGGTCAATTAAGGCATGATAGATGAAATCATTAATACCTAGAAACACTCACAGTGGATGTGTAGGTCATGGGAAAAAAAACCACATAAGCATATTTATTCAAAACTATAAGCCAAATGTTCTTCAGTTTGTGCAAGCAAGCTAGGACCTGACATTATTCCGGCCTATTTTCCTTACCTTCAGACAGCATGCCTTTGGTGTTGGGAGACATCACATTTCTAACCTCTAAGCCACTCTCCTTGGGAAACTGCTTCCTCACATCAGAGAAACATGAGGTTATTTTTTAAATGCAGGGCATCACAGAAATGTACACTTCATCGATTAAATTCAGTACGATAATACATGCCCATTTTCAATCTTTTTGTAATCATATTTTATCCCTATTCTTTATAGTAGGCCAAAGCAAATCATCGTACTTTTTTATATCCTATGCTCATAGATTTCTGTTCATTCTTATCCCTCCGTTCCCACCACACTCAATAATAGCACATCAGCCAAGTTATTTGCACAGAATAGATGGCTCTCAGGTGGACCAGACAAAACAGAGAATTCCAGAAAGACATAAAATATTAAAGTAGGAATGATGCATTCTTAGAAAAGCAGTTAATTCAGGGTTAATGGAGAGACTGTATGTATGAAGAAGGGTAGCAGGTGAAGCTAGAAGCAAATGCAGGATTGGGTAAATGATATTGTTGACAGTTCAGCCTCAGCTTTCTAGACAACAGATGGTGAACACAATATTATACATACCTCCTCACTAGGGAGTGCAATCCCAGAAGTAAGAGTAAAAGGGGCATGAGTTAGGGGAAGCTGGTGAGCAAATAGGCTGATTGCAGCTTAACAAACGGAAGTGATGGCGTGGTCTCCTTGTCGTGGCTGTCAGTGATGGGAAGAGCATCCCTCTGCCGCATTTCCAGGTAGTAAGGATGGACTGCTTTTTAGTATCGTCATTCTCCACCAATTCTAAACAATCACAGTGATAAAATACTACTTTCAGCACACCAGAACAGAGGTCTTTCAACATACCTCACATAGGTGATATATAAGAACTCATCATCCAGCACCCTTTGTTTCTTAGTCTCTTATCAATCAAAGTATGTCCAGAGGGACCGTGACCTTCCCAGATTTGTCACCCAGAAACCAGTGTAACCAGAACTCCCCCAGCTCCAACCTCACTATGGATCTGGCCAGTGCACAGGTTTGGTAGTCTCTTTTTGCAAATAGGAAAACCACACAGGATTCCTCCTATATATGCAATCAGGAGAGTAAAATAACCTGTCCTCAAGACCCTGAGGACAAGGGCACCTAGGTGACTCAGTCAGTTAAGTGGCTGCCTTCGGCTCAGGTCATGATCTTGGTGTCCTGGGATTGAGCCCCGTGTCAGGCTCCCTGCTCAGTGGGGAGCCTGCTTCTCCCTCTCCTTCTGGCCTCTTCCCCACCCATGTGCTCTCTCTCTTTCACTCTCTCTCATAAATAAAAATAAATCTTAAAAAAAAAAAAAGACCCTGAGGACAGCAGAAGCCTTTGCTATTATTTCTCTACCTGGAAATAAGGCAAATATGTGGATCTGTGGTGGTATGAATTGTATTTGGTAAATGCACCATTCATTCAGAGGATTTCTAATTTTAGTTCTCTTGTCAAAATGAACAATTGTATATTTTAAGCAAGTAGTTTATATAGTTAGAATTTGGGATGACTGCAATAATAGATTAAATAAGACTAGGATTCTTAAATGGGATTCATTGATAATCAATAGTTCTAGCAAAGTGAGACATGGAAAATATAGATGAGAGCTCCAGTGGGTATCACTTATAATGTGCAGAATGTGAATAGGTCTACATTCACAAGACAGCAAGGATATATACAGCTTTCCTTCCAGAATATGTGTTCAGTCTTCCACTTTGAAACTTTGTGTCATGTTCCCAGTATTCAAAAACAAAGGATGTTGGCATTTTTATGGATAGATAACCGAATACAGTGAAACCTTTATGATTATTTGCGTGGAGAACAGGAAAAATCAACTAAATATCATCTTTTAAACAAACTCCTTAGCTCACTCTGGTTTTGTCTATGTTATTCAAGATATTGTGAATAATATCGTATGATATTATCATATTATTTTATAAATAATTTGCAATTCCTGCCCTGAAAAAGCTTAGGGTATAGAAGAGTGCACCCAAAATACAATTTATTATGAGCAATGATAAGAGTGTGGAAAAAATGAGTAATTTAAAAAACATGGTTATAAGCATTTCAAAACAGGAAATATTGGGGACAAAAAGAAATTTCAATACTAGCAAAGAATAGGGTAAACATTAAGAAAGATCTCATATGAGTTGAAGAATTTGACGTATTTCTTAAAAACTAGTGGTATCTATTAGAGGCAAACATACAAAAGGCAAGATATTTTTGAACAAGGAATAATATTTTGATAAATAAAAATGTATAAAATGTTTTAGAGTAATGGTAAGCAACTTAGTTTGCATGGAATATAAAGTTTACGTCAGGGCATATGATGGGATAGTTAGAATGGATTGAGGTTGGGGAGCATGTAATATCCATCATGAATTAATTTGAGTATTTCAAGAAGCTACAAAATACAAAAATTTGAAAGTTTCTATGCTATTGATTCAGAAATAGTTAAAAATGTAGCCTTAGCAATTGTGGAAAGACTTGATACAGTTAACATCAGTATCAGTGAGAGCAGATGCTACGAATGAAGACATAATTTGTATGTGAGTTCGTATTTTTTCATATAATTGGACAAGTCACAGATTTAAGATATTAACAAAGACTTCACATGTGGCAATACTCATATGTGACTCAGATGTAAACCTCAATTATTTCTATACCTTAATGTTGATCTTTCATATTATAATGGTTTTACAGTAATTTAGGTAGAAATTTCTAAATCCTTGTCATATGAACCATATAACTATTTAAGCTATTTAACTGCAGGTTGATAAATATGATTTAAATTTATTTTTATCACAAGGACTCTACTACTGTTATGCACTTATTTGACTTAACCAATAGTCCATTATTACCTTTAGTCAGAATATCATCCTTCATTCCTTCTAAATGAGCCTCAGAGAAGAAAGGCAGAGAAGAAAAATAACTTTTTTAAATGCTTCTACTAAATGTAGTAACACTTTTTCCTTTTTAAATTTTTTTAGTTAATTGGAACAAGGATATGGAGCCAACAACAATTCTACCTGAGAGCAGTAGCATCTCACCATATTTTAGTACGTCACCTGCCACGGATTTCCCGTTTACTTTCATAACCAGCACCATTACCGTCACACCCGGATTACAGCAAGCAGTCCAATGCCATCGCACAATTGTATGTCAGCATTTGAATAGAGAATTAACATTTTAAGATTCTCTTTAAAAGATGAATTAAATCTATAAATTCTGCAAACATTTATAAGTATTGAATTCTGTAACATTTTCTAAGACAAATGTTGCCAAAAATAGTTTTACATAATAAGAAAAAGACAAAGTGCATTGAAAATAACTTCCTTCTCAATGATCAATTACGTAAGCATAGACTACGATTTTCACTTCACTTTATACTTTGTGTTATTTTTATAATAATAATATATAATTTATTTTTTAGTAATAATATGTAACTTGTTTTTGGTTATTCCTTTAATCTTAAGTGAAAGCTGAGGTATCCAAAAAATAAATTGTGTGTGGATTAATGATATAATACTATCTATACAAACATATTGTATTATTGCTATATGTTATTAAGGATATATGACTAATGCATTAGTGATCTTCAGATTATTGATAATACATTAAGATATTCTGCTTTCCCACAATAGCAAATTATAGTTGGAATTACTGATAAAGATTAATTTGATGTTTTCTAACTATATATTTACAGGACTATTATTAAATTTTGCTAAATGGTATATTGAAATAATTAATAGCAAATTGGAAATCCATAAAAACAAATGAAATACACTGTCACAAAATAATATAAAATCATGAGCTTATATGTATTTGGGGAATGAGATGGGTAATGCCATTGAGAAGTTGTAGATCTCAAAATTCCAGGCCCAATTTATCTTAAGACACAATCTTTTATGATCAGGACAATTATTCAAAACTCTTTCTCCTACTGCTGTAAGCACTGTTCTATAATTTAGATCTATATTAACAATTGATCATAATCTATTAACATGCTCTCATTTTCAATGGATTTTTTTTTCCATGAAAAATATCAGCTGGGGAACTTCTCCAATACGGGCACATTATAGATGTTTTAATCTTGGCAAACATGAATTTGGTATAATAGTAAGTATAATTTTAATTTAATAGCTTTAAAATTGTCTTATAATCAAGCTTCACCTCTGGAGAAAAATCTCATAATACAGCATAAACACAAAAAAATTCTAGAAAAAATAGAAATACTTTGAACACAGTTTCACTTCTACATGCTTCTGGATCTTTAAACCATGTTCAAAATAATTTTGTACACATTATCTTAAAGTTATACAGTATTTCCTAAGTTAGTAAAGTAGGATAACCTAAATTGCTATGGAATAGCATATTATCCCAAGCTTTTTTATAATGTTTGCATTAAAACTGCCAGTTCTATAATAAATTATGACTTTATTTGAATTGAGCCCAAGTTGCATTGTTTGTGTTATCTGTAAATATCTCTTAAAAGAAAATACTTCCCACTATTCTAATAGTAATTTTGCCCACACTGCCTGCTCAGCACATAGCTAGCAAATAGCCCATTAGCCCAGAACCTACAATTCCTGAAAACCCTACCAAATGGATTTGGGAAAGCGTGCCTATTTTGACATGGGAGTTTAGCAAAAATCTTAGCATTAGGATCATTCTGTTATTTGAGATGCAAAAGAAAAAGAAACAAGATTTTTTATCTTTTCTCTTTTTTGAGAAGGGTGCTTTCTTTTCTCTCTTTGAGACAATGAATAATTTGATTAAACAAGATTACTTTGTTTCCAACTAAATATTTTTATATTACAGAGGGCAGTCCTTGATACGGATTTAATCATTTCTACCAGTTACATGGAAAATGTGCATATCTTGTTTTATATAGTGCTTAATAAAGTACAACTATAGGTTATTTGTTTCATTACATTACAGAGATAGAAAGGAAATTTCTTAAAATAAGCATTTTATTTTGCATGCCAGCCAGGAACAAGGACCTTGATATTAAAATTATTCTGTTTGACATTTATGAGATGTCTGAAGAAATTTAGTCATTTAAGGTAAAATATGAATCAAAATTCACTTTGGCTAAAGAATACATTCAATACAGTTATTTGCTTTCTTTTTGCTGTTTCTCTGTGCATCATTTTCGCATGCTTACAAACCTAACTCTTCTCTTTTATTTTTACACCAAATCAAAATCTCAAGAAATCTATTTTTGTGTTCATTGGGCCATATTGTAAACTCACTTTTAATTTTTATAAATCTAAAGCATTGACTATTTTGGTTGTTTTGTTGTGTTATATGAGAACATTTGCTATATCTTTTGAATTAAAAAGGAAACTTTGAAATTTATACTTAGTAAAATAATGAGTGCTTTGTCATAATAAAATGTAATTTTAACAATTCTAAAATTTCTTTAGCTGAGATGTTACACACATAGATTCTAAAGGAAACCTCAAGGCAACAATAATAAAGAGAGTGAAATATATATGGACTACATCAACATTAACCTTTTGTTCAAAACCTTCATTTTATCATCCCAAGACTAATATTCAAATTTTTCACCATGTTCTACTTCTTTAACTTACTCTCCCTCCCATTGTCCGTGTTCTTTTGCTTTATCCTCTCTTGCCCTTTAGCTCTTCCTTGAATAAATCAAACTTCTTCATGCCATCACCCTTGAGTATTCTGTTACCACCTTCTGGAATTCTCTTTCCCCAGATTTTGACTGATTCATTTCCTAAATTATACCCTTAGTCCCACCACAATATCTACCTTCTTACCTGTGTTTCAAATGTATTCATTAAAATTGATATAATGTTAGATTATAATAAAAATTTATTGATTGTTTCTTCACTATATTGTAAACTCCATGAGTGCAGGGAAATTATTTGTCATCCTTACCTCTAGTCCTGATGCTTGGAATAGGGCCTAACACAGGCCCAATAAATGTCTATTGAATAAATCGATAAAAGTTCAGGGTTTAACACTGAAGTAGGCCCAAAATATGGTTTGTACCCTTTCAAAAAAGATCAAGAGAAATGAACATATTTGTTGTAATGAACAAACTACAAAGCTGTTGAGTGCTATCACCTCCTTTTAACTATGTCAAGATGAATAGATAATACCTACCCTTCCCGCCTTCCCATGGCCCTGCCACAGATATCCATGTCCTAATCTCCTGAACCTGACAATATGTTATATTACACTGCAAAAGGGACTTTCCAGATAGAGTCAAGGTTACACAAACCTTAATGCAGGGGAATTATCCTGAATTATCTGTGTGGGCCCAATATAATCACATGGGCCCTTAAAAGTAGAAGAAAGAGGCAGAAGTATCAGTCAGAGATGCAGAGGAAGAAAAGCAGGAGGTATTTTAAAAAGAGGAACTTGCCTCCCTTCCCCTGTGCTATTGCTTATGCTCCCCATATGAGTGAAACCATGTGATAATTATCTTTCTCTGCTTGACTTACTTCACTTAGCATAATCCTCTCCAGTTCCATCCATGTCGATGCAAATAATGGGCATTCATCCTTTCCCATGGCTGAGTAATATTCTATTATATATATATATATATATGTACCACATCCTCTTTATCCATTCATCTGTCAGAGAGGGAGACAAACCGTGAAAGACTATGGATCATGGGAAACAAACTGAGGGTTTCAGAGGGGAAGGGTGGGGGATGGGGATGACAGGGTGACGGGTATTGAGGAGGGCACATGTCGTGATGAGCAATGGGTGTTATACTTAACTAATGAATCATTGAACACTTTATCAAAAACTGATAATCTATACAGTGGCTAGCTGAACATTAAAAAAAAGTCAGACAAAAAAAAAAAAAAAAAGAGGAACTTGCTTCACCCTTACTTATTTTGAAAAAGAAGACAACCATGAGCCAGGAATGCACGCAGTCTCTAAAAGTAAAGAATGACCATCAGCCAAAAGCCAGTAAGCAAACAAGGACCTCCATTTTACCAGCTAAATTCTGCCAACAATTCTATTGAGTCTGGAAGTGGATTCATCCTCAGAAGCCAGCCCTTCTGATAATTTCATTTCAAACTTATGAAATTTGAAGCAGAAATACCAGCCAAACCCACCAAACTTCAGAACTACAGAACTCTAAGATAGTACATTCATCTTGTATTAAGCCCCTAAGTTTGTGGTAAATTGTTATGGCAGCAATTAACAATTAATATGTATATGAAAATCTTATCATTCCTTTGTCCCTGGCTATGGTTATTATTCTAAAAATGATACTGTTTATCTTATTTCTATTTAATATTTTTAAGTACACCCTTAGGCAGAAAATTTCTTACATTTTTATATTTTATTCATTAACCTTTTAACTGAACTTTCAACACATATGTAACACCTTTCTTATCTGTTGTAAATTACTTCTGTCTTTGGTAAATTTAATATAAATAACCATTTGCTTTAGATTTTTATAATCTTGATCTACCTTCCTAGGTAGTACAAAAACATATTTTGAAAGAGATGAGTTGTAAGGATGAATATTAATTGAATGAAGGGGTGGAAGATTGGCAGTTGGTAAGTGGGAGGTTATAGAATATTAAATTTTAAATATAGATGGATAGGAAGAATACATAATAAGTGATAAAAACAAACAGCCTACATTAAAATTTTTTACTGGCTTTAGTAACTGAAACCATGGAAAGGGAACATTTATTGAAAGGCATATCTTCGGACTAGGAGTTAAGAGACTTGGATTGTAATACCACCTTATCCAGGTGTAAGTCCTTAAACAGGTCACTTTGTTTCATAGGTAAAAGACATGTTAATCTTCAGCTACTGTAAAAAACTCTGTTATTATTTTTTGCCTAAAGGTCTTCACACTTTTAAGCAAGTTGTGTGGCAAATTAAAACTCACTTTTGGCAACGAATTTTTTATATAGTAACTGAAAATAAAACAAGTGTTGTTCTATTCATGCATATGTGTCATTGGGAAAACAATGTGAGCAAGGAAAGATGTGTTTTTGTTCTTTTTTGTTGTGTTGTGTTGTTTTTGCTTTTGTATGAAATGACCAGAATGTCTATTACTTATTCCAACCAGGATAACTTGCTCTCGTTTTATTATTTGATGATATATTAAACTGCTTTTATAATGCCAAAGAATTATCATTCTTCTTCCAGAGGAATTTTCTGGGTTATTGAGTGTGCTTTTCAATGCAACATTAACATGATAATAACCGTAATAATTAAAATAAACATAGTAAAGGTAAAAAATGAACTACATATACCGTGCATTATTCTAAATATTATAAGATGTACTGATCTGTTAATCCTCTCCCAACCAATAGATATCATTATAATTTTTATCTTATTGATAAAGAAAATGAGACTAAAAGAGGGTGAGTAGCTTCTTTAAACTCATACTTCACCTGGTGCGGAGTCTGTATTGCACCCTAAGGACTCTAATTAGTGGGTGAAGTTCTTCCAGGAGGAAACTAGTCATGAGTCCTACACAGAAAACCCTCTTCTGACATTTTCCTTTCAGCGACCTGGCCATTTATCCACTCCAGTGCGTTAGAATAAAAGAGATTACCCAGGGGTAAAGCCTGATATTCCAGAGCAAAACTAGGAAATTTCTTTTTCTTTTTCAAACGGTGGTTCTGCACCTTAAGCGATCATTGGATTTACAAGGATCAAGAACTTGCTAAAAATAAGAAGTTAAATAAATTCAATAATCAGTGAAAGAAAAAATAAGACTTTCTGGCCCTACTCTGAAGTTCCAGAATCAAATTTCAGCCCTGCAAAAACAAGGAATCCATATTTTTAGCAAATACTTTAGGAGTCAATAGCAGAGGTAAAATCTGCTGATAGATCGCTCTATGATTTCCATTAAGACTATATCCTAAATGAACATCTGTTGGGCAATCTCGTGAAATTAGCATAGAAATTAGAATTTTTCTCAATGAAATCATATTTCCTTACTGATTTGAATGTTGCACGATTGGAAGTTTTATCACTATTTTTTGGAATTAATATGCTGGGAATTATCTTGTAGATCTAAAGCGTCATGTTTCATAATTCTAACAAACAAATTATAGTATTTGGCCTTGCAACTAAAGCCTATTAAATGCTGGTAGAAAATATATCGTAAGGTCAGAAAGAAAAAAAAATATTTCTTTCCTTGCAGCAACAAAAAAGCAGATGCAATTCTACATTCTTGTAAATACTATTTCTTTTTTTTTTTTTAAGATTTATTTATTTATTTCAGAGAGCAAGAGACAGAGAGAAGAGAGAGCGCACAAGCAGAGGGAGGGGTAAAGGGAGAGAAAGAATCCCAAGTAGACTCTTCACTGAGTCTGGAGTCTGACCTGGGGCTCAGTCCCACAACCCTGAGATCATGACTGGAGCCAAAATCAAGAGTCAGATGCTTACCAACTGAGCCTCCCAGGTGCCCCTTGTAAATGTTATTTCTAATAAAAGAGTTTTGTAGGATACCTGGATTTTAGATAACATAAAATTGTATTTAATCTCTAAACACGCTGTGATTTCTTTCAATGGTTTATTTAAATTACGTATGACCTGTAATAAAATATAAACTGACATCTCTGTTTTCTCTAGGATTTGCATATTTTCTTGCTTTCTTATTGAATCATAAAAGCATTATTGTCGGGGCGCCTGGGTGGCACAGCGGTTAAGCGTCTGCCTTCGGCTCAGGGCGTGATTCCGGCGTTATAGGATCCAGCCCCACATTAGGCTCCTCCGCTATGAGCCTGCTTCTTCCTCTCCCACTCCCCCTGCTTGTGTTCCCTCTCTCGCTGGCTGTCTCTCTCTCTGTCAAATAAATAAATAAAATCTTTAAAAAAAAAAAGCATTATTGTCATTTCCTCTTTAACAATATGCTTGGAGTTAATAAACCTACTCTAGATTTCTTATTGAAACAAAGAACTTTGATAATGTAAGCTTGCTGATGATCGTTAATGATACTGTGTTGCATATTTGAAAGTTACTAAGAGAGTGGATCTTGAAAGTTCTCATCATAAGAAAGATAATTCTGTAACTCTCTATGATGAATGATCACTGACTTCTTGAGGTGATCATTTCACAACGTATACAGATATTGAATCACCAATATGAAGTATATCTGAAACTAATATACGGTACATCGGTTATACTTCAATAAAAAAAGAAAACAAAACAAAAAAGTTGAGGGTGATGGCTCTTATAAATAAACATTTCCAATAACTTTATGTTAGGGATTCTATTTACAAATATCCTTTGATGTGGTACAAGAATTTCATATTTTATAAATTTATTTTTAATGAACTAACAAATTTTTCTGGGTACATCTTTTAAAACCTGGAGGTTAAGTTCCTACTCTTGAATAAAACACAACAGAAGGAAACAGAAAACAAAAAGGGGGGGAGGTGCTTACTGGCATGTCCATAGTAGTTTTATTAAACATTTCATGTCTTCACAATTTTTGACATACAAAAGGCAAGAATAACTGGGGTTTGCACCTTTATAAATGTGAAACCATAAAATGATTATTTCCGACAGGCTCTCCAGTGAGGGAAAGACAGCTTGACAGATACATAGAGATTTAACTATAGCACTGAGCAAGTTTCAATGAATAAGTGATACCATTTTTGGTTCTGTGTTAAAAGAGGAGTACTATGGAAACTGAATTACCTATAATGAGCTAAATTCTACTAAGCAAAACATTAAATAAGCTGTTAAAATTAGTGTATGCTTGAAATATTTTTTAATATGGATTTTATAATGCTATGAAATTGCCCTATATTTTAATCATATCTTTTAAAATTAATAAAAATATAAAATCTCGACAGACACAACCATTATTTAATTTTACATTAATAATGATAATGATAGATGAAACAGCCCAACTCACCCCGGGCTGAAGAAATTAGAAATTAACAATATAGGGTAGATCAATATAAAACTATGAATATGTATTTTATTGCCATTTCTGTTAATGGGCTCTTTATTTTTTTTTCAAAAAATAAGCTATTGTTTAATAGCTTTGAAAATACAAGTGACCTAGAAAAAAATATCTCTCATAATGAATATTTTATTGAAAAATATGTTTTAAAAATAAATACATAATTGTTACTAGTTATCCATAAAGTAGTTATCCGTAAAGTAGTAATCACTGGCCGTGTGTGTGTGTGTGTGTGTGTGTGTGTGTGTGAGCAGCAATAATTCCCGAATTTACTCTTCGTAAGGCAGGTCTTAGCTAAACAAGGTAAGAGAACTCTTCAAACCACATTACATTTCTTAGCAACCATATATATTCCCACAAACATGAAACCAGAAGCAATTCAATCTGTAGATGCCACATATTTTACAGAGAAAGAAAAAGCTTGAATGTCTGGTCAGTTTATAAGTTTTAACACTGGGAAGTTTAATATAGCAAACAAATAATTACTATTTTAAGGCTTTATTAATCATAAAATGTCCTCTGTAATTGTATTACTGCCAGCAACTCACTAGCCAGAAACTTCAGCATTATAGCTAGTTCCTTCTATCTTCCCAATTCCGTCAAAATTAATATGTTCTATCAATTCTACATGTTAAACCCCATGAAATCATTAGTTTTTAACCTACTTTACCTAGCACACAGCACTTCATTGGGTTCAAATCTCTCTAGTTCTCTTCCTCCCATTCCTGCTATTCTGGTGACTTGTAACCCAAACCATTTCTCTCCTTTATTATTGAAAGAGCCTCCATTCTAATGGTCTCAATACAACTGCTCTGCTGTATATATAGACTGGTAATACAACACAATGTCTCCAAATGCTCTGTATTGCAATCAAGTCTTTCATGGGTGAAAATCAAGTTCATTATATCATGGCCATAGGATTATTAAGTTAATTTAGCCCCTAACTGTTTCAGCCTCAAGTCTTTCCTCTCTTTTCCTCTATGTTAACTTAAGCTGCAGAAAACTTTCCTTTAGCCAACTACTATTCATCTTTCAAGACTTAGTTTAAAAGTGATTTTTTCCAAGGAATCCCTGATCTTCAATTCTGGTTTAGGTAAATCATCAATTTTGTGTTCTCTAGTTCTTACTGTAGCAAGTGTCACACTACAAATAGTCTATAATGACTATTTGATTCATCAATAGTCCCCCAATGATAATTTTATAAGAGTTTTGGCTTAAAAAAATGTATTCACCATTATAGCCTCTCACATGTTGACACAAATTTGGCAGCTAGGAAACAGTAATCTATTGTAATTTCCCATACAATCTTTTAAGGGAATTATAGGAATGTCTACACAAAACAAATCCAAATATTTCAAAAAGTCCCAAAGAATTATATATATATATATACATATATATATATATATATATATGCCATTTGTACAGTAAATACATATTGTTATGTGTACTGTAATTCTATCATTAAACAAATATCATTTACCATGTGAAAGATTATTTTCTCTGCACTTGGGATATAGAATTGAATTTGTGTCCTTCTTTCATGGAATTTATATTTTAGTGATGTTGAATGGGGAGAAGTTGAAGTATGCTGGATCTGAGCTCTACAGAATTTTTGTCAGTATATTTGTTTATATAATATTAAATTTTGCAATACTGATTATATATTCACACTCCTATCTAGTTATAGAAACTTTTTGTTGAGAGGTAGGATGGCAGGATGCAGGAAGGGATTGGGAAGGTCTAAAATGAGAGAGGAGATGGATAAAACTAACATGACCCCCTGGCCTGTTTCTGGTATGCACTTGTAGTGGACTTCTAGTACTTTGAATCTCTAATCTTAGTCATTCCTGATCCGATATTACCTATTGACAATGAGCTTGGTCCTTCAGTTAGAAAAATTGCATCCTAACTGTTTTGAACTCCTAGATCAGACTTTCTGTTCAGCACACAATCACTCAGGAGCTCAGAGCCTCTGTTTATTAGAACTTAATTTTCTCTTCTAATCATAAGAGTGCTGCTTATAAATAATTTAGGGAATTATATATATATATGTATATATACATATATATAATATATTAATATACACATTTATTAAAATGCTACTTCTCAGGGAAAAGAGAGTTGGTGTATTCTTATTTTTCATTCTACAAAGGATGAGAATAAAAAATACATTTCATTATACAATTAGCCTCTTACTCATCACATGAGAATGGCAAGATGTAAGCTATTGCAAATTGTCAGCCTGCTAGATAGAGGCAGCTCACAAATTGGTGTATTTGGCTTCCATGTTGATGCCCATCAGTGTGTAAAAAGAAGTGATTGCCTAGATTTAAGTCAAGAGACTTCAAATTTAAAAATGTCTATTTTTATCATTCCTTGAAAAATCAAATCTGGCATCACTAAGATCAATTTCTTATATGGCAACCACCAGCTGGCAACACATTATTCTCTTTCAATGGGGCATTTTCTCTTCAGTTTGCCCCATCTCCACAAATTCCCAATTGTATTATACCCAGACTATTTACCTTATTTATACCACCACTCTTTGTTCAATGAGCAATTGTAATTGTGCCGTGCTCTACACTCTAATGGCATTTTATGCAATTATTCTTTTTTGAAGAATAAGCAATGCAAAATAATCGTGCTAACAATAATTTTTTAGGGCAGTTAATCTAAAATGAATGTATTCATCAAAATCTCTGGGAGTACATGCAGATTTTCTGGCATATTCTTAGGAAGAGAGGTTAGTGGATATGTTTACATCACAAGAAATCTGTAATTTTTTAGCCCCCCTCATAAAAGTCCTCATAAGATAATACATTTAGTCAAATTTCTAGATCTTGTTAAATAATAACAATAGTAAGGAGTTTTTCCAAATCATCCAGAAATATTGAAATATAGCAAATACTAAAGAAGGGACTTATTTGATTGCTTCTCTCCAGTTATCCCCCCATAATAAACTGAACTTATGCTAAGTTATCGCTGAAGCAGTCATTGTCTATTAATATTAGAGAAAATTTTGCAAAGGAATACTTACTTGTATAAAGTTTTTTTATTCATGAACTGAGCTTGGTTTATAACTAAAGACAAGGAAAACTAACCAAGATGACAATGCAACTGATTTTAAATCACTGAAGCAAGGCATCAATTTCATTCGTAGGATGTGATTCTTTAAATACTTTGGGGAGCTAGTCTTTAGAGTAAAATATAATCTCTTTCCTTAGTAAGTATGACTTTCCTTAAATCAGATTTAAGATAGTGAAAAATTAGAGAAGATACTTAAGCAATGAGGATTTTAGTATTTCCTAAGTTCCACTATTTTAACCTGTATCTATGTATACCTAGGATCTCATTTCATCATTACACTGGTGAGTTCTTCAGAGCTTTGTTTCTTTTTCATTGGATCTTCTGTTTAAAGGATCTCATTTTTTTTTCTTGTTCCTAGCTTACTATCTTCTTTTGGTGGCTACATCCTTCATTAGTTTATTGAAATATATATATTTATATAAATATTAATTACATATAATTACATATATAATTTATATTTATATATATAGTAAGTTTTGTCATTGTTAACCACTTGCATAACTTATTTATAAATTTTTCCCTCACATTTGATTGACAGCCAGCTTAAGTATAGAAGTCTAGGTTGGAAACCATTTCTCTTCAGAACTGTAAAGGCATAGTTTCAGTTTCTAATGTTGTGAGGTTTATTGCTGATATTAGTATTGGTCCTCTGTGTGCTGTTTTTATTTTCTCTGAAACCTCACAGTGATTTTGTTTCCATAGTTAAGCAACCAGAACATGTTTCTTTTTCATAGATTGTATTAGGAATTAAGTGAACTCTTCAGTTTGTAAAGTCAACGTCTTTTAATTTTTCAAAGTTTTCTTGAATTTTTTCAATAATAATGTCCTTTTATCAATTTCCTCTTAAAACTCCATATTGAATCTTCAGAAAATATTTTTGATTTTATTCTTTTTTCCTCCTATTTTCTAATTCTTGTCTTTTAATTCAATTTTTGGTTAGACATTTATCTTTATTTTCCTTTTTTTCTTTTGATATTTTGGCAGTTTTTGTTATACATTTGTGTTTTCTAAGAGCACTCATTTGTTACTTTGGGTTTTTTAAGTTTTTTATTTAAATTCCAGTTATTTAACATACAGTGTAATATTAGTTTCAGGTGTACAATACAATGATTGAACAGTTCCACAGGACACCCACTTCTCATTACAACAAATGCACTCATCTATTTTACCCATCCTCCCATGTTTCCTCTGGTAACCATCAGTTTGTTCACTATAGCTAAGAGTCTGTTTCTTGGTTTGCCTCCCCCCCTCTCTTTTTTTCCCCTTTGCTCATTTGTTTTATTTCTTAAATTTGCATATGAGTGGGAGGTTCCTCAAAAAGTTAAAAGTAGAACTAACCTATGATCCAGCAATTGCATTACTAGGTATTTCCCCAATGAACACAAAAATATTAATTCAAAAGGACACATGTACCCCAATGTTTGTAGCAGCATTAACTATAATAGCCAAGACATGGAAGAAGCTCAAATGCCCATCAACTGATGAATGGATAAATAAGAGGTGGTGTGTTTTATATATATATATAAATATATAAATACATATATAAAATATAAAATATTACCTATATTATATACATATAATGCTTTATATATTTAAAATAAAATTATTTTAATTTACAAATACAAGAATAAAAGAATAGTAAACTATAATAAGTAAAAAAGGGATAATTATAAAGAGATATTAAATTTTTAAAAATATTTAAGAATAACTTAATAATAAGTTAACAAACAAAAACCCCAAACAAACAAAAGAATAACTTCAAAACTGTAAATCTTCTACATCAGTAACTTTTGGTATGCAAACATTATAAAAGATAAAAACTGCTATCACACCTTCTTTCAGAAAACTGGCTTAGACTAGGTTTTACCAAAAATATTGTATCATTAAGTTCTTCCTATTGAGTTACTAACTACATGAGAATATATTTTTCTTTTTTGTCTTTAGAAATATACTGTTTGTTGTTTTTCTTTTTAAGATTTTATTAATTTATTTGACAGAGAGAAAGAGAGAGCTCAGCAGGGGGAGCAGCAGGCAGAGGCAGAGGGAGAAGCAGGCTCCCTGAGCAGAGAGCCCAATGTGGAACTGGACCCCAGAACCCTGGGGTCATGACCTGAGCTGTAGGCAACTGCTTAATGACTGAGCTACCCAAGCACCCCCTAGAAATATACTGTTCACTCACTAATGTGTGAGGTTGAGAAAAACCAAGTAGGATATCATCATCTAAAGACTACTATAATAGTCTGAGATTTCACTTTTATGATTGATTTTAGCATCACAATCAACGTCTAAGGTATAATCAGTCTCATTGAATTCATCTTCTGATTCATCTAATAATTGTGAAATATAATCCTCTGTCAGGTTTCTCCTCCTATCATGCGCCAAACATGAAAAATCTTACTTCTCAGTTGAAAGAAATCTAAAAGCACACTACAGAGGATTCCCTACTTTTCTGTTAATACTTAGTGAGAAGCAATACCTTCCTTACACATAAAAAAAAACTAAAGGGTAATTATTTATTTCATTGTTTCATAACTATTCTGTGTGTCTTCAGAATTCTTCCCTCTTCTTATTATTTGATCCTTTATTTGGGCATAATTGATGATGAAAAAATAATTCCTAAATTAAGGAAGTAACAAAATATTTTTGTAGAAAAAAGATTATTAAGATTCTATAATGTATCTTAGATTAATGAACATATGCGATGGTCCATATGGTAACTGAAAGATAGAATGAATATTATTTTATTTTTTAAAAATAAGTATTTTTGTTCTTTTTCCTGGAAGACCTCTAAAAGAGAATAGAGGTCTGAATATATCAATTTTTCCAAACAATTAGAAATACTCAAAATACTGATTTTTTTAAAAAAATAGAATTAACTGCCCGATCATAAAATTAGTTATAATTGATCCAAATGGTATGCAAGGGATAAGGATACTTATTAATATTTCCCTTCCCATGAATGTTCACTGTATTCTCTAAGTTGAGTTTTCTTGTTTGCTAGTTTTTGTCTCTATTTTTCAAGTTATAGGGTTTCCATGGGTATCCTTGGTTGCCTGATCATAATTAAGAGTTAGGGGATAAAAATCTGCTTGGAAGATCCATTAAGAGATATGGTTTACCAAATGTAGAACATATTCTAACATATCCAGATAGGTGGTCCTTGGAGAATATATGTTGATTTTATCTCTTTTTCAATCTTATGAGAATGGTTGGATTTTCTAATTAAGAATTCCCGCATCATGGGGCGCCTGGGTGGCACAGCGGTTAAGCGTCTGCCTTCGGCTCAGGGCGTGATCCTGGCGTTGTGGGATCGAGCCCCACATCAGGCTCCTCTGCTATGAGCCTGCTTCTTCCTCTCCCACTCCCCCTGCTTGTGTTCCCTCTCTCGCTGGCTGCCTCTATCTCTGTCAAATAAATAAAAATAAAATCTTTAAAAAAAAAAAAAAAAAAAAGAATTCCCGCATCTCAGCTGGATGTTGATCTCTTATGATCCAGAATACTGGATCTGAATAGCAAAAGAAGCCCGCAGTGCTCAGCATCTAGACCATTAATTCTCTGTTTCAGGGTCAGGAAAAAAAATTTATCTGCATTTTTGTGCTGCCATGGGAAAAAGATGATTTTTTGCCCACATAATGTTAGAAAGAGCATCTAGAGAATCCATTTGCTTTACAAATTTTATCTGCCTTATTTTAGTGACGCTCCATTAAACCCTACTTCCAGGTGCAATTTGACTCAAAATTCTTAACAGTTGAGGACTCTAAGGAGTGAATCCCAGGTGTTTTTAACTCTTTATTGTCTGCTTAGAATTCGTCATTCTCTGGTTTGCAACTCAGACCATCAATTTACTCTATGCCCACCAAAATTTAGTAGGTTTTTTTTCTTTTTTGTTTGTCCCATTTTTATGGGCTTGTGATTTTAAAATCTGCTCAATGTTCTTTAGTATAGATTTCAAAAGGAAGCAAAAATAGGTGTGTTTAGTATGTCATTTAAGCCAAAAATTTTCCATTTTTTTCTTAATGTTCTCTAAACCAAATTTAAAAAAATACTTTGGGTTATATATATTACAGGACTTGTGATTGCCTATAAACTGCCATTAATTTAAAAGTGAATATGGTTCCTTCTAACATTTCTCTAAGTTTTTTGAATTTGTGATTCTAGAAAAAATATAATACCACAAATGTATTAAAGTTAATTAAACTATATTGAAGTAATACCAGAAGTCAGAATAGTAATTCAGATTCATTTTCACTACATGTATACTTCTCAAAGCCTAAAGAATGTGTTCGTTAATTAAAAATATATATTTTGAGAATTGACTTGGTTTTATACATGTTTATTTTAAATTTTAATTTCCATTTTATAGAAAGTCAAGATACACAATTATGTTTCAAATCAACATAAAATTGTAAGATTAATGAGTTTATTTATAGCTTCATAAAGGCAAACTTCTCTGAACTTTGCATTAATTTGCTTTTGTTTAAATATAAAGTTATTTCACAGACTAGTTCAAGATTTTCTAGAAAGGTAGCTAAAAAATAGAGAAGCCTCAACCAAATTAACATACTTTTTTTCTAGAAAGTAATGTCTCCTCTGGTTTGCAAAAGTGTTCTACTTCAGTTTCTATTCAAACACTAGAATGGTTGGATTTGAGTTTAAAGACAACGGGACTAATCTCCAAGTATTTAAAGTTTAAGGTGTTTTTTGGGTTGGTGGCTTTGTTGTTTTTTTTGGGGGGGGGGGGTGTGTTTGTAAAGCTGAGTGGGTTTTAGTATCCTGAGGGAATTAAGTGGCTTTTGAAAGTGATTTTTATATCAACATGCTTCAAAGCTTCTGTAGGTTTCAGGCAACCATTTTAAAGATATTTTGTTCAAATAATGGATTTGTTTTATTCTCAGATAAGTCACCCAGTAATCCCTTGCTATGCAGCTTATAGCTGCTGTAGCCAAGGTTAATTAATTAGAAATATTAAAGCTTGGATTAACACTTGGACCTGAATCACAAGTCATTTGGTTGAAAATATCTAAGTTGCCCAGTAAATTTATTTTTTAGAACTTAATGCCACACTAGAGAAAAGTAGGTTTAAAAAAACTCAAACTTTTGTCTTGCACTAGGTAAACTATAAGAAATAAAAAAGAGTTTTTTTATCTAGTTTCCCACCAGCCAAAGTGTCTTAAGCTATACTTATTTGCAGCTATTTCTGGAAGTTGCTATCAAGGCATTTTTTCATGGCTTATTGTTTTTAAAAATTTTTTAAAAATCAATATCTAAATAACTGAGAAGCAAGTATACATGTTCAAATAGGTGTGGCATTTTATATTGAAAAATAACACATGTAATTCCTACTGTATTTTAAATGATCTGTTATATATCTTTGCAAAATAAGATAAATACATTCTACAACCTAAGAGAATCAGTGAGCTGGAGTTGGCATATCAACACAGTATTTGAAGACAATGTTTTCTACAAAACAGAAACTCTAGATTTATTAAAGGTGAACCTTAAGGGATATTATTTACACAATGGTAATATATAAAGTCCTATTGCCAACATATAACCAAAGAAGATCAAAATGAAGATATGTTTTCTTTTTGTTGGTAAGAGAAAATCAAAGTATAGAACACTTCCTCATAAAGGTTTGTAAAATAAAGATTATGTTTTTGTATGCTAAACAGGAAAATCAAGTTCTAAAATATAATCCATGTTGTTTTGGGTCAAAAAACAAAATCAATGCTCAATAAAGGGTTAGCAAATATTTTCTGTAATGGACCAGCTTGTAAATATTTTGTGCTTTCAAGGTGAGATGATTTCTGTCACTCAAACCTGCCCTGTAAAGCCCTCCATAGAAAAATGTGGGAACAAATGAGTGTGGCTACATAGCAATAAAACTTTATTTATGGTCACTGAAATTTGAATTTCATGTAATTTTTCATAAGTCACAATTCTTTCTTTTTTTGGTTATGTTTTCAAATATTTAAAAATGTTGAACCTATTTTTAGCTCATGTCCAATACTAAAACAGGTGGCAGGCTACATATGGTCTGAGGTGTGTGATTTGCCTGCACTTACTCTAGTACTATGAAAGGTATGGTGCTTAATTCTGAGCTAAGAGAATACAGGGGTAGTGAACATTGCACAAAGGCTAGCTCATTACAATTGCCCAATAAATATTTGTTAAATAAATTCATGAGTTAAATTGCTTACTTCTAAAGGTCTGTTTCTATAATAGGCATTATTTACAGAGGAAAAATCATATTGAAATTCATGGATGCTTAATATCTGTTCTTTTATAACATTTATCCTGAAAAGTTTAAATTTAACATTAATTACAATTGTAGAGTTGAAGCTTTTATGCTTAGAAGAATACATTTTCATTCCTTTTCCAGTGATGGAAGGCTATCTTACTGCTAATTAACCTACAAAGAAGAACTTAATATGTTTATTTTTCTCTCTTTCTTCCTCTCTAATGATATTGATTAGTCTGGAGATTAGTTTGATGAAACTGAAAATCTACCAAGGTACCAATATCTTGAGAAAACACAATCTTACAAAGAAGAAAAAGTAGAAAGTGAATCTGACAGCTGGTACTAGTTTCTCTTTAAATCATGTGCTAATTCAAGAAAAGAAAGTGTGTAGAAAGCTTAAACCTGAGTAAAAACTGCCTTGAGATACTGAGGAAGTAAATAGAACTTATATCAGTATGTCAGGCTTGAATGTAAATATTGGAGTTTAGAGGTCCCCAAAGAATGGGAACACTAACACTAGATTTCTACTGAAACACCAGAAATTTGCTAGTATGGAAATAAGAGTGAACCAGAAAAATACAGCCATCATTAAAATCAAAGCCTAGTTTTAAATATGTTAACATTAACAATCTAATGTGTCCTCTCCTCTTTCCAGTTCCCTTCCCAGAAGCAAATCCAAATTACATCTAAGGAAAAAAATAACATTATTAATAGCCTCAAATTTTCTCTATTTTTTCTGCACACAGTAGCTTGTATTTTATTGTAAAATAAAATAAAATAAAATAATCAGACATACTAACAAACAGTTGATATAACTGGAAACCAAAAAAAAAAAAAAAAAAGAATAAGCTATAGAAACAGACTAGAACCAATTATTTGTAATTTTAGAGTAGAGATTTTTAAATAATTGTGATCAGTAAGGTAAAATGAGAAAAGATAGAGATTTTCAGGAGATAATTAAATATTAAAAATGAACAAAATTTCCTATTTGACAGAAAAAACTAAAATTATAAAGCCAAAATATTTGTTTAAAAATAGAGCACAAGTGAACAGAGGTATAAACTATTCCACAAGTAAACGTAGAGACAAAAACAGATATAAACTACAAAAAAGAGAATTATACACATGACAGACAACATAGAACCCAAAGTTCTGACATATGGGTAAATGAAATCTTATAAAAATACAAAACAGAATGAGGTAATGTAAAATATGTAGTATTGGGGCGCCTGGGTGGCACAGCGGTTAAGTGTCTGCCTTCGGCTCAGGGTGTGATCCCAGTGTTCTGGGATCAAGCCCCACATCAGGCTCCTCCGCTGTGAGCCTGCTTCTTCCTCTCCCACTCCCCCTGCTTGTGTTCCCTCTCTCGCTGGCTGTCTCTATCTCTGTCAAATAAATAAATAAAATCTTTAAAAAAAAATATGTAGTATTAATGACTGAGCATTTTCAAAGTTAAAAAATGACATCGATATATGTCATTAAGAAGCACTACAGATGTGTCATTGTAATAAAATACGTCTAGGTACAATAGAACCTATGGCTTCAAACCACAGCACACTAAAGAAAAGGAGAAAATCTTTAAAGTAGTCAGAGGAAGATCACACATTGTCTTCAAAGAAGAAACAATAAGAGATTTACAGAGGACTTCTTAACAGAAATAGTGGGAACCAGAAAACAAATGGAGCAATGTCTTGAAAATACACACAGAATGTAATTGACAGGAGCATCTGGGTGGCTCAGTTGGTTAAGCGTCTGCCTTCAACTCAGGTCATGATCCCAGGGTCCTGGGATCAATTCCCTGGTTCCGCTCCTTCCTTGGCAGGGAGCCTGCTTCTCTCTCTGCCTGCCACTCCCCCGCTTGTGTTTGTGCTCTTTCTTCCTCTCTCTGTCTGATAAATAAATAAATAAACAAACAAACAAATAAATAAATAAAATCTTTTTTTAAAAAACGAGAATGTAATTGACAAACCAGATTTTGATACCCAATAAAAATATTGCTCAAGACCTAAGAAGAAATTAAGACATTTTCTGACAAATAGCATTTGAAAGAATTTATTCACAGAAGTCTTGTGCTAAGGTAAAATTCATAACAAGAGAAAACTACATGTATCATGGCATTGCAGGAAGTGGTAAAGAACAAAGAGAATGCTAAAATGAGATAACTACAACTCAATGGCCACTTGTGAGTCTAAATATATAGAAATGAATTACATATGCATGTAATTAATACGTATGACAAAAATATCACCAAGTATTATATTGTCTAAAAATGGATAACATATATTTATTGACAATAAGTCATAGATCCATTGCATAATCTTTAAAATAATCAAGACAGAATCATGAAAGTAAATTAAAGTGTGTATGAGTTATCTATGGTTGTTCTAACACATTACCACAAATTCAGTGGTGAAATCTACAGAAATTTATTTTCTTATAATCCTAGAGAACAGAAATCCAAAATCAGTATCACTGAGCTAAAATAAAGGTGTTAGCCGGGCCACACTCCCTCCAGAGCTCTAGGGGAAAATCCATGTCTTGCTTCCTCCAGTTTCTGGTGGCTGCCAGCATTTTTTTGCTTGGGGCTGCATCACTCTGCCTCTGCGGTCACAGCAAAAATGAATGTGAAAAAAATATGAATGTGAAATCTTACAAAATTTTATTTTAGTATATATTAAAATACATCATTTCTAAGGAATTAACTATAACTGAGATATTTGCTGATAAATAGTAAAACATTCTATTATCCAGAGATTTCTGCCAAGTCAACAATTCAAACTGAATTTATATGAATAACACAGAAAGCAATGAACTATGAAATGATGTGCATAAAATCTATTCATTCAAAGTAACATCAGGCCAACCTCAAGATATTTACTTTGGCTTAGAATTTTGGATAAAATTTATACGATATACAGAAAAACGAGTAGAAAATAAGGGACACTTGAGGAATAATTGATATTAAGAAATTGATAGCTGGCATTAAGGTGAATAACACTAAAGTAGAAAAGAAGAAATTGCAAAAGTGAAATTTATTTGTATATAGATAGCACAGAGAAAAATACCTCATATTTTAACATTTTCTGACATTGCCATGGTATTATAATGATGATTATTACTTGGCAGAGTGTGGACTTCAAGTTTGAAAGATAGTATACCTTGATCCTAAACAAGGAAATTTGTATTTTCAGTATTTAATATCTATTTGTATGGTATTTAGGTACAGTTTGAGTTTGGACTCAACCAATTTGGGACTCATTTGCTATTCTCTAAATTTTTAAATTAAAATAATATGAGCCAGCTGACCACAGGCCTAAAAATTTTAAATTTACAATGCAATACAAATTTTAACATATAAAATACTTGTAAAAATCATAAAATGTAAAACATTTTCTTTTTTGTTTTAAAACAAATGTACATTAAAAGATACATTAAAAGAGAGTTTTTTAGAGTTGCCACATTGGCACTCATTGAGAATGGTGAAAAGATCCAACTGTGATTTGTTATGACCTATACTGAGAGGGGTCAGTGCAACACAGTAAAATTGGAACACACATTATCAGTTGCGGGAGTCCTAGAATTACAATGCCTCAGAAAGCAAAAAAGGATACAGGAGTATTTTGAATCACAGATTGTGTAAATGAAAGCAAAAACAATGGCAAGATTTCACTGAATATATCACTTTGATTCTTTGATCAGTGTAAGAATCTTCCCTCAATAAGCATGTAGATGTTTAGACAATAATTTAATTGTAGATTTGGTTATCAACTGTATTTTTTTTACTATGAATAGAAAAATAGGAAATTTTATATATATATATGTGTATGTATATATATATTTTTTTTTTTTCTTGTAGTTAAAACCAGAAAACTAGGCAACATGGCTTTCTTCCTTTTGTACGGAACAAGAAACTATTTTCTCTGCATCCTAGAGATATGTATTAAAAGATCTGAGGTAAATTAGATGCAGAAAATGGAATGGTGACTTATGTAGTTAACCCTTTCCATAACTTCCGGTGGAATTCTTGTGATTAGGGTTTGTATTGAGCCACTTAAGTGGGCCTTAATAGAAATGCTCACACGGTCAGGAAGATAAGGAAAAGGAAAAACATTATCAAGCCTAAAAGTATGAACTAGGTTACTTCCTAATAAGTATAATCTTTATCTAGCAGATAGAACTTTTGCCATTCGTATCCAGCAATTATTTTGAGTATTCTCTAAATATAGTCTTCAAAAATGTCCATAAAACTTCTCTGAAATGCATGTGCACCTTACATATTATCATAAACCGGGCATTTCAGGTAGCAGACTTGCCTATCAGAACTAATATATTTTCTTCTTCGTATGTCATGGCAAAAATACACAATTTTAATTAAAATATTTGGATATTATAAAGTCCATATTTCCTCTTTCTGTCATTAGTAAGTCTCATTAATAGAGTAATCTTTATAACCTTTTGCAACTTCCTATAGAAAAGAACAATTGTTCTCATTTTAAATTGGCAGAAACAAAGAATAAAAGTATTCTTATATAACCCTTATTCTACACTGGTTGAGAGTCAAACGTGGACGTGAAAAGAATAAAATTCATAACCCTCCCTTGTGAGCTTTACCCACTTGAGACTCTTCAAGGATAGAATCATTAATTCAGGATTGTCTCTTTCAATTTCTGTTTCCATCAGGAGGACATAAGGTTATATTCTCTCATAAAGCAATTTACATAATAATTCAAAATAAAGTTTTCAGGCTAAATTTTGAAAATCAGAAAAAAGTTCTAAAGGGATTAAGTAGGTGCCTAAATAGCTAAGTTGCTGATGACATCAGGAAATTAAAAATTATAATAAGGGAACTGACTTCTTACCCTGTCTAGGCCTCCCACTTCCATTCAAGTTTTAAAATCCACACTTACTCCAAGAAGGAAATTGACTTTTTAATACTGCATCATGTTAAAAGTGATGTCAAGTTTGAAAAGCCGTTTATCTAAATTAGTAAGTGTAAGAATGAACTATTCATTTAGAACTTAGTGAAATTCTAACCACATAGTAGGTCTGGAATATACATATTCAGTGAACAAATTACCTTTCATTTCACATTAGATAACAGACAATATAATACGAAATTGTTTTGATTGTAGTATTAGAAGCACCACATTAGACTTCAAAATATTTACTGCATCCACTAACGTCAGTTTTGAATGTATTCAACATTTACCTCAAGTAACAGCATATTTCACCTAATTGCTTGCTAATATTATGGTTTTAAACTTTCACTAACTATCAAGTGTTCAAAATTTAAGTACATATACTATGGCTCCTAGTTCTTGGCTATATTAATCTTTGTTGATATTGTCCCACATTTGCTCAGGACATTGTTTTAAAGTCCATGTCTAAAAATGCCGTTAACTGGATTATTCTCGGATCTCTTTCCATGTCCAATACTTCTTTTGCTTTTTAGTGGCATTTCCTTGACTTACAATACAATAATTATATTTTTGGGGTTTTGTTTTGTTGTTTTTTAAAATTATATACTTGGCATTGTATGTGAAAAAAATATAGCAAAATTTGGGGAATAAAAGGATGTTACCTTCCTTTAGAAGCCTTAGGTTGGCTTTATGTAGGTGGCCATAAGCAATCTTAGATAAACATAGTACATTTTTCTGAGAATGAGATCATTTGAACGGGGCTTCCATTCCTATTTGAATTAGACTATTTTCTGTTCAACTTTATTCCTGGATGGTAAATTCAAAATTTGCTGATTTACCAAGGGTTCATCTTACCTGACAATATTTATACAATTATCAAATCTCCAAGCTTTATTTGCCAGATTACTTCCCTGGGTTTTCTTTATCTTCTACACCTTTGCTCTCTAATATTATAAAACAGAAACTGTAAAAGTTGACCCCCCACACCCAATTTAATAGTTTTCTCAAGGGAAGTTTTGGTTCATATTATGGTCTCCATTAGAAGGTCCCTCAGTGTTCCAGCCCCTTTGGTAAACAACATTTAAAAAAATTTTTAGTAAGTGATGAAATAATCAAATACTTTGATAAGTGCTTTAAATATTTAGACGAATTTGGAGAGGATGGATATTTTTGCATTGTTTCATTTCCTATTTGGAATGTAGTAGTGTAACAGGTGAGTTGTATTCCTGTATTTGCCATGTTGGAAGACATATTCTTTTTAAAAGTGTCATATATATATATATATATATATATATTCATTAGGTAGTCTGGAATAAGGATTGTCAGAAACTCAAATCAGTGAGAACGGCTAAAATACTTTGAGTATATCGAAATATTTAAGATACCTGATAAGGAGAGAAAAGTGAACTTCTGAGACTTTTTTGGATATGCCAACAATTATTTTGTTGCATGATAGTACATTTTAAATCATACTTTGAAATGTCATTTTTTTTAAAGATTTTATTTATTTATTATTTGACAGAGAGACAGCCAGTGAGAGGGGGAACACAAGCAGGGGGACTGGGAGAGGAAGAAGCAGGCTCCCAGCAGAGCAGGGAGCCCAATGCAGGGCTCCATCCCAGGACCCTGGGATCAGGCCTTGAGCAGAAGGGAGATGCTTAATGACTGAACCACCCCGGCGCCCCATGAAATGCCATTTTCTTAAAATGTGAAATGTTTGGGGTGCTCTAATCATGAGCCATAGATATGATTTGTTATGTAGCGGCAATATATTAAGTTATTAACATAGTTTTTATTCTCATGCCATAATACTTTCTGTTGTCAAAGAAATCATTAAATAAAATGCAAATCTGGATTGCTGCTTGTGGTATGATTTCCTAAGACAACTTAGCAAAGAATGAAACTGACCTGATGTCATTAATGGAATAAAATTTCTGTTTAAATCTACTGTTCCAATAACATGATGAGTTCACTATTATTTATGTCTTAGGACTCACACATAAAGATAATTATGCTGCTTCAAATGCAAAAACTGAAAGGGACTAAATATGATGAATATCTACCTGAATATCCCTGGGATATACATATAATCATTTATGCTTTAATAATCCTCATAGGTAGGATTTATGAAAAATACTGAGATGTATAAAGTCCCCATTAGTGTCCATGCATTTAAAGTGGCAATTGCTTGGTTGTGTTGTTTATAATTTAATAATACAGATTTTGGCATTTTCTTCTTCCAAAGTCCAAAAACTAAGATAAATTTTATATATCCACCAAACTGAATAAACATATACGTCTTAGAGCTGCGAGTTTTATTACAAGCATCCATATATCTGCTTTAATAGAAAACTTCCCCTTGACACTAAAAAGACTGAAGAGTATAAACTCTTGACAACTTAGTGTCAGGGAAACTTACGCAATTAAAAAAAATATATATATATAACTGAGCCACTGAAGCTGCTAACAAGATGCCCGTGGCCACGGGGCACTACAGACAGTGCCAGCCGATCTGCTTCCACCACAGAAAGCTGGGCTTTGCGATGGGCTCCTCAGGGGGCATGGCAGCCAGGGCGCTCTTCCACATCTTTTCCCATCTCCGGATTGGAAAGCAGGGTCAGGAGCTGATGGGCGGCACTGGGAACCCGTGATGCAAGGTAGCGACACCTTTGGCACATTCTGGCCATCAGGCTGGGCATCTGATGCTAATCAGACAGTGGTTGCCCATTACAGCTACTCCTTCCCATCAGTCTCAGCCCATGTACTATAATAAAACAGAAGTCTTTGGATTAAAAAAAAAAAAGAAGAAATTTAGACAGTTGCTTGTTATGACATTTGAAAATATAGCTACCTTAAAAAGGCAAAGAAAAGTAATCTGTGCCTAAGTTAAGCAGAAGTAAGTAAATAATAAAAACGAGAGCAGAAATCATGAAATTGAAGAAAGGAAAATGATTTTTAAAATCCATAAAGCAAAAAGTTGGTTCCTTGGAAAAATGAATATAATTGATAAAAAATTCTAGCCAAACTGACCAAGAAAAATAAAGACAAAATTTATCAATATCAGATATGAAAGAAAGGTCATCATTATTGATCCCACAGGCATTAAAAGGATAACAAAGAAATACCATGAACAACCCTACGCACGCAATTTGATAACTTAAGATGAAATGAACTAATTTCTTAAAATACACAACCCATTAAAACTCAAGCAAGGAGAAATAAATTATCTCAGTAAGCCTACATATTAAAGAAATTGCATCAACAATTTGTAATCTTTAGGAAAAGATAACCTAGATAGTTTCACTGGTGCATTCTACAAAACTTTGAAGAAAAAAAAGTCATACCAATTATCTATAATTCCTTCCAGAAAATAAATCAGAGTGAATACTTTTGAACACTTCCTATGGAGTCAGCCCAGGCATTTACATGATTGATTTGAAAATGTATGACCTTTAAAAACCTTCACATAAATATTTGTAGCAATTTTATTCATAATTAACAACAATGAGAAGCAACCAAGAAGTTATTCAGTAGGTGAATGGATAAACAAGCTATGGTATATACATACAATGAAATATTATTCAACAATTTTTCAAAAAGACCTATCAAGCAACAGAAGGACATGAATGTGTACATGTAGTGTAAGTACATTTTTTTTTTCTGTTGGCTAAGAAGTTTCTGAAGCAATAAACACATCCATTGCTTAGCTTTTGGTTTCTAATACCATTCTCAAATTAAAAAAAAAAAAAAAAAGAGAGAGAGAGAGAGAGAGAGAGGATTCCCTTGGAGAAATTATTGATTCTAGAACTCGAACAAGGAGCAAGAAATATACAAGATGAGATTGGAGTATCTTAAAGTGCCAGAAAGCAAAGTGCTTAAAACCAAGTTACTAATGAACAAACTTACCAATGTCAAAAGTGGTAAGAACCACATGAAAGTGCCCCAAAGCCCAAAGTTGAAATTTAAGCAAGAAAATAAAAAACAAACTATTGAACTATAACCCAAACTATAAAATATATGTCCTTTAGTACATGCTGTTATAAATAAATGATTAAATGAATCAATAAATGAGGGAGAGGAAACAAATATCCTATTCAGAATTCTGAATTAATTATGTGGAGACCACTCCATTTGCAGGACAGCATAAAACCCACTCTATTTTTTTTTATGGATTTTATTGATTTATTTGAGAGAGAGTGAGAGACGGAAAGCACAAGCAGAGAAGCAGAGGGAGAGACAGAAGCACACTCCTCATGGGTTAGGGAGCCCAAGGTCGATCCCAGGACCCTGAGATCATGATCCAAGCCAAAGGCAAATGCCTAACTGACTGAGCCACTCTTTAGTGTGTCTTGACTGCCTTCCAAAAATTACAGTACAAAAAAAAGGAAAAAAATAATATATAGTACTGGGAGAGTTCCATTTGAAAGTGTGATTATATAAATTAAGTACAAAGCAAGAAATATACTACTTTACTGGGGATAGAAGACAGGATGTGCAATCAGGAATTTGAAAACTTCAGTGGCAGAATGTCAGTCTTTTTGATAGTCTTTGCTAATACACAGTGACACAGCATAGTATATATTTAACTGACTTAAATTAGTTTTCATTAAATAAACAATAATTATTTGAAATAAGCCATAAAAACTCATGTTTCAGAACTAAAATAATTTGAAATTCACAAAGCCTTTCATTAAAAAAAGAACTGATGACTTGGAGAAGAAATTAAAAAATGGAAAACAAATCTTGCAAGGATCAGGTTTTCTGCATATTAAATTAAATTTGAAAGTTTTAACAATTACAATTCAAATTAGAAACCCTATGTTGCTGACAAGACACCTTCCTTGAGCAAACTGTAGTCAGGTTTCTCTGAGCGGCCTTCTCAACTATGCTTCTACCTTTGAACTTCTGTTTTCATCTTTGCATCACCCAATTTTAACAAAAATTCTGCAAACAACTTAGCAAGAAATCCCACCCTTGGTATATGATCAAAATATCAGATATTTTGATGTTCTCCACTCTTAGTATCTGATTCACTTGGCCAGCTTCCAGAATAAGTCCTTTCAAGTCAGTGTTGTCGGAGTCACTCCTTACTTAACCCTGATGATTCCCCTTAGTAATTTTCTGAACACTGACCCTGTTCCTTGGTTATAAATCCCCACTTGGCCTTGCTGTATTTGAAATTGAGTGCGGTCCTCTACTGATGTCTCTTTTATCCTTGTAGCAATAGTTCTGAATAAATAGTCCTGGTATCACTGCTTTAATTACTGTCTAGATATGGTTTTCCCCTGATACTGCCAACAAAGAGAAAATCGATATGTTTTGACTAAAAATATATAATACAAAAGTTAATACAAAAGTTATAATTACACCTAGAATAGATAACCTAAAATATAGACAACCTGAGAAAGCAAAAAATGACCATGTGGTTTGTTTTTGTTGTTGTTGTTGTTGTTGTATTTTTTAAAATATATATCCAGAGAAACTTGTTTCACTAAAGCAAAATATGACAGTCTGGAAAATGAAATCTGGTGTTAAAAACAATTTCATATCAAACTTGGAGACATACCTTATAAGAAGTCATTGAAGCTCCCCCGCCACCCGAAATGAAGCAAGTAATTCTTCTAGAACAGTGTTCTCAAGGAATGGACATAGACAATTTGTGTTTGACTCATCCAGAATAGCCATCTGAAAGAAGAATTTCTGGACTCCACACCAATCAACTGTTTCAGTACAGCTGAAGCACTTCTTTTTTACCTGGGTTAAGAATCACCTTTCAAGGGCCACCAAATTGTGAACCTAAATAAATACTCCATGAATTCCATGACTATTATTATAACACAGAGGTGGCCTTGACATACGGATTTTTGTAAAGAATAGCATGTTTGACTATACTGATTAAATTCACACACTAATTAATATTCAGCTTTTTATTTCAATTTTTTGTATAAACATACAATGTAAGTGGAAGTTTCCTAAATCTGATAAAATGATCTAGCTTTCATTTTGATACTTCTTTGCTCTTTTTATCCTTTTTTTCTATATTAGCTATCTAGTCATACTTTCATGCACTAATAATAGCAATTGAAGACATTTACGTTTTGAAGCAATAGCTGTAATTATATTACTTTTCCTATAAATAACATAGGGATTGATGCTTTTATGATGAAAATGAACCCAAGTGATTGAATATTTATGAATTAGAATCTTTTTGGAAGAGAATATGACAGCATTGAAAACATGCAATTACCAGAAATACCTACAGTGATTAAAATGTTAATTAATGACAGTTTCTTTTATTAGCATAAACAAAATCATACTACATATAGGAAAAATGAAATTCTCTTATAATTTTTAAAACTCAAATTTATTCAATCATTGAAGAAACTGTACTTTCAAATCAGCTATGTCAAGGAAGTGAAATAATCTGTTTTAATTTCCTTCTAGACATCAAGTGACATAAAACTCACCAACTAATGCTCATATAACAGGCTTACCTAAACACCCACAAATTATATAAAACATCTTAAAGCTACTGAAAAGTCGACTCTTATTATTCCTCTCCACTAAAACCAAAATACTTTGAAATAATTTAACAGCACCATGCAATACCAATACTAATATTCTAAGAATTTGCATGAAAATCAATCTTCTAAACTAGAAAATATTTTTGTTCCAATTAATTCAATACACTAACTCAATATAATTCCCTATTTATTTTCCTTGTTTCTTGAGTAATGTTTTCCTTTCTCTTTCTTCTTAGTCAATCACAACTGAAGATTTTAATGTTTCGACCACTCAAGTGTTTCTTTAATTTATCTCAAAATCAGGGGGTTGATAGTTGAGAGTATGGGTTTCATTATTCTAATATTCTATTATATGTATGTTTCTCTTTAGGATAGAATAATTTTGATATAGTGGTGTTTTGTTTGAACCTTATAAACCCAAAATGCTATTGCATATCTTGTATAAAACATTCATGGTTCAGTAATGAAGATAAATCTGACAAGGTGCTTATTTGTTTAATAGAAGAAATTTTTTGACACTTTTCTTCTGGAATCTCATCTTACTAGAGTATAGTTACTTCACGGATTGAGAATCATTACATATATGTCTATATCACTGTCCTTCATATTGAAGTATCAGATTCTGATATATAATTAGCTATTTCAAAATCTGACATGTCTTCACTTCTATTCTTTTTCAGTTTATATTCCAGGGTCCATCGAAATAATTCCTGACACACATCCTCAAACTCTTTACTTTTACCAAAGCCTACCAGATTTTCTACATAGTGTCGTCACCTCCTCTCTTCTCTTTCCTTTTTTTACTTCATTGCAGCAATAATGGTTTCATTGCTTTCATTCAATGTATTTGTCCTTGATCTTCCGTGTGGAAACCTGTTTCCTGGTTTGTTCACCCATCTTGTTCAGATCTCTGATCACATGTCACCTTTAAAAGTGAGGCTTTCTGTGACAATATTATTTTTTAAAAATAACCCCGCTTAACATTCTGTTTCCCCTAGCTATCTTATTTTTCTCCAAAGCCCTTATCACCGTCTGGCTTACTATTTCTTCTTATTCCAACTATTTCTTCTCAATAATGTTTATATTATTTATCCTCTTCTGTATGAATATAAGTGGTCAGGAGCAAAGTAGACTAGTTTTTTTCAATAGTTAAACTATAACACACTGCACTCAAAAAAATATTTGTTGAATAGATTAACAAAGATTTCCATTCCATTCATTAGCAGTTTTCCCTCCTAGGTAAAATGACTACATGATTACTATCAAGTTATTTTAGACAAAACAAAAATCTTTTATAGTCTTCCTCTGCTCTTCAATGGTGAATTACTCTTGTGTTTCAACAATAAACTATTTGAAATGTTAGCTGAAACCACAGACATATTATTTAGCCTCTTTGAGTCTGATTCTTCTCATTGATGCAGTAAAAGAATTAGATATTCCTTCAATTTACGTACATACTAAATAGTACTAAATAATATTACATTTTTAAAAGGTGATACTTTTTTTGTAGGACAAATTTGATGAGTAAAATGCATGAAAATCTTGATGTTCATTAATATCACCTTAGATTCCACTTCGTCCAAGGACTTTTCCTCAGTCTCAAAGCTTTGTTTTCTATGACAATCTCATGTATCCTCTAATCAATTTTCAATTTAATTTTCTTTACCTCTCTTTAGATATCAGTATTTTTTCAGAGCAAGAGGCATCAATTATGTTAGCTATTTAATCACTAGCTCCTTTCACAAAGCACAGGACATAGTAGAAACTCAATAAGTATGTCTTAATAATAGCTAACATTTATAAAGCCTTTTCTGTTGGGCACTTTTCTAATTGTGTTACATATACAAATTCATTTAACGCTCATAAAGCTCTACAAGTTTGTTGTTGGACTGGCAAGGGATTTGATAAACTTTTGAATTTATGAAGTAGGTTGTAACAAAATTATTTAATGGGAGAAAATTGAAGATTTAAGGTTGAGAGATGAACGGAGTAGACCAGAAAGCAAGAGGGGCTTTGAAACTCACTGTTAAAATAGGAAATGTAACTTAAAGGAAAAAATAGGATAATAAGTTAAGAAGACTTTTGTTTGTTGTGGTTTGTATGGAGATAGAGAATTGGCTAAGCGAAAAGCAGTTTCCCCACGAAGGAGAACTAAAAGAAATCCGGTACATTTATAATGGTTTCCAATAACTAAATATAAGAAAATTCTTCATTATCACTCTAGAGTTCAATAAATAAAATTTGAACTATTTCACAGTTGTTATACATTAACACCACAGTGAAATTCCTGATAGTTTAATAATCACTTGAAATTCACCACACCTAGTAAAAATATGTTAACTAAAATATGTTGTGCAGTTGGTGGCTATTTTGATTTTTATCATCTTTACAGCTAGTGCCCAGAGAGGTCAAATTTCTTAACTGAGGTCATATGATTTTACACAGCTGGGACTTGAAATCTTCTCCATCTGATTTCCGATTCTGTGGTCTATTAACATTATGCTAGGTCTTACCTTTTTTTTTTTTTTTTTGGAGGGACGTTGCAGGTATAGGGCAGAGAGAATCCCAAGCAGGCTTCATGCTGGGATGGATGCAGGGCTCGACTGGGGCTCTTATCTCGCAGCCCTGAGATCATGACCTGAGACGAAATTAAGAGTCGGTTGCTTGACCGACTGAGCCATCCAGGCGCCCCAGGTCTTGCCCATTTTAAACAAAGGTTCTATATTGATTGATTCATTTTTGTGTTTTGTGCTTTTTTGGTTTCAGAGGGGTTTGTTTTTTTGTGTTTTGGGGTTTTTTGTTTTGTTTTTGTTTTTGTTTTGTCTGAGATAAATCTTGAAAGGAAACCAAATAAGTAAAAGAACTAAAAGCTCATTTACTACTTTTGGAGCACCTCAATAGAATCCCTAAGCAGGGATGTCTGGTTGGTGAAGCAATCGACTCTTGGTTTCAGTTCAGGTAGTGATCTCAGGGTCATGATCTCAAGGTCATGATCTCAGGGTCCCATGATTGAGCCCCATATTGGTCTCTGAGCTCAGTGCAAAGTCTGCTTGAGATTCTCTCTCCCTCTCCTGCACCCCCTGCTGTGTGTGCTATCTCTAAAAATAAATAAATAAATCTTTGAAGAAGAAGAAGAAGAAGAAGAAGAAGAAGAAGAAGAAGCAGCAGCAGCCACCGCCCATGGGACACCTGAGTGGCTCAGTTGGTTAAGCATCTGCCTTTGGCTGGGGTCATGATCCCAGGGTCCTGGGATCAAGTCCCTTATGGGGCTCCTTTCTCAGCAGAGAGCCTGCTTCTCCTTCTACCTGCCACTCCCCCTGCTTGTGCTCTCTTTCTCTCACTGGCAAATGAATAAATAAAACCAAAAAAAAAAAAAAAAGAATCCCTAAGCAACACTCTATTAACTATTATATTCCTTTCTTATAAGAGCTCATCTTACTAAAAGACTCAATCCAAAAACAATTCTTAACAACTGAAAAGTGTCATGTGAACCTAAATAAAAATGCTTTGATTACTTTAGGATCAAAGCAGATATGATATTAATTAAACAAAGATTGATATTCAATAAAGTAAATATATTTTATGTACAGCATATACAAAATCAGCTAAATAATAGCTTCACTACTCCTAGATTTGCATTCTGATTCTTTCTAGAAAAGCATTCTCTGAAAACCACTATGATGAACGTGACTGCTGAATATTCCCCAGCAGTGGTGTGCTTGTGTTGGCTCCTGTCTGTCCACTGCACATAAGAGGCATTGTGTACATATCTTCTCTGCTCTGCATTTAGCGGCAACACATTGGTAGCAAGAAACCAGCCACCATGGGAGAAATTACATCATGAAAATGGCAAATCCTACAAACCATCGCTGTTTTCACAGAGTACCAGTTAACAGTTGACAGCACACCTATGCACTCTGATATGTTCTTAAAAAAATAAATAAGTAAATGGTTAAGAAGCATATTAAGTTACTTTATCTCACTTTAGAATATTTTTTTTCCAGCTTTTAAACATTTCAATTCCAGTATAGTTAACATACAGTGTATACTAGTTTCAGGGTTACAATATAGTAATTCAACAACTCCACGCTAGAATATCTTACTTTAGAAACACCTCCTTGACATGTGAAAAAAGTCCTGATGTTGGACATTGCCATTGCATACAGGTTTGTGACAATGGACTAATTAGATTCAGCATTTTTTTTATATAAATCGAAGTTTTTGGTTCTAAGAGCATAGTATATTTTATGAACTGATGTGAAATGAGTGTTACATTTCATTTTCACTAACTTTTCAAAGTGATTGATGTAGAATTTTAATGTGTTAATTTACAGAATGAATTCATATTCAAATAGGTATGCTTGTTAAAAAAGTGAAATGGTATCAAGACAATTTAAATGAATGCCTGAAATAACAGTAGACAATCTGAATTATTGGTTTGAATAATATTTGATTTTTCATTGATTTTTGCATTTGTTAAGAAGCCGAAATATTCAAGAGCAAAAATAATCAGACACGATATAAAGAGCAATTGGTAAAAATGGGTATATGCTTGTGATTAAGAGTCACAGAATATGAACCTATATGTTAAATCCTCACTTTCTGTTATTTCAATAAGCACCATTCAAACTTCAAGCTATCTAATTTTCAGCAATACAATAAATTAAAACCCTATTTTTTTTTTAAAGATTTTATTTATTTATTCGACAGAGATAGAGACAGCCAGCGAGAGAGGGAACACAAGCAGGGGGAGTGGGAGAAGAAGAAGCAGGCTCATAGCGGAAGAGCCTGATGTGGGACTCGATCCAGTAACGCCGGGATCACGCCCTGAGCCAAAGGCAGACGATTAACCGCTATGCCACCCAGGCGCCCCTAAAACCCTATTTTTAAATCTTGAATCCAACAAATCTTGTAGAAATGTGTCAACATTCTATTCATACTTCTAGGCTAAGATTTAGGTGTCAGGGTGAGAGTTTAAATAAGTATTATTTCATTGTCTTCACTCAACTTAGTAAAGAACCAATAAATTTTTACCTTCAATAAAAGCTAACAAAGTTGAACTTTTAGTGTATGTCAGGTATCCTTCTAAGCGTTTTCATATATTATGACATTTAATACAAAAATCAAATAAGGCAGGATAGTTTCTCTGTTTTTTGGTGGAAGGACTGTGACACAGAGTTTATGTAACTTGCCCAAGTTCATATTGCTAGTAGCTGAGAGAACTAAAGGTTTAACTGAAGTAATGGGATTATAATGTGCTTTGTTTTAACTACTACACCATACTGCTCACCAAATCATGTGCCATTTCACTTATTGGAAAGAAGATGTGACTATGAATAACGTGTGTATAATGTAAAGCTATATATTTATTATCAAATTAATTAGGAATAAATAAAATGCCTGTTTTTAACATTAATAAACTTATTAGGAATAAATTTGTCTGGTAATTAATATTAAAGAATTTATTTTTTAATAATTTTGATACTTCAACTTTTTATTTGCAATTTTTTAAAAGTTAGCTTTTTCGGAGTGCCTGGGTGGCTCAGTTGGTTAAGCATCTGCCTTCGGCTCAGGTCATGATCCCAGGGTGGGGGATGGAGCCCTGCTTCAGGCTCCCTGCTCAGCAGGTAGCCTGCTTCTCTCTCCCACTCCCACTCCCCAGCTTGTGCTCCCTCTCTAGCTGTCTCTCTCTCTGTCAAATAAATAAAATCCTTTTTAAAAAGTTTGGCTTTTCGCACAGAGATTATACACTGTGAACCTAAACTAAATGAAGTATCCCTTGCTGTGAAGAACATTGCTCAGGCATAATAAACAGGACAGCATGTTACCCAGAGGTACTGCACTTAAACCTGCTTGTCCCAACTGGATGGTGCTTTGGATTTCCACATGTTGGAAAGGATGAAAGCAAGTTTCATATGGATAGAGGTATATTAAAAGTTTTCATTTAAGAGGGAAAATGTAAATCAATGGCTTATTGGCCAAAGGATCCAAGGGAGGACTGTTTCCACAGTATCTACTCTATCCCCCCTTTTTTGTTTATTGCGTATCTACATGCGAGGAAGTTGTTATTACAATTCAGAATGTTTATGTTTTCTGACATTTAGCCAGGTCTTGCAGCTTGGAATTTCTCTCTCTGATTGCTTCTGAGAAGGTATCCCTTAGCCAAGCATACGGTCTTCTAGATAGCCAGGGAAATTTGTGATTTTATGTTTAAACCTGGTTTCTTAAAAGGTGCCCCTGGATCACTGTAGCTTATTGTTCAGCCAGTATTTAGCCAGAGGTGTTTTCTTGTTTGTTTGTTTGTTTGTTTTGCTTTGTTTTTTGTTTTTTGCTTAAATCCCTTGTGCCAGCAAGGTTTTTATCTTTTGCTGATAGATGTGTGCGCAGCTTGGGTAATGCTTTCAAGTTGGCCCCATCCTTCTCTGATTGTTCCTGAATAGGTTCAGTCTAGTGCAAACGGAGGATTCCCAAACTCAAGGTTGAAAGTAATCCCAGAAGGGTTCTCCATGGATGTGTCTATCCCTGGTTGTCTCTGTTAAACTTCTAGATGTAATGTTTTTATTTGCTCTCCACCAATGTCTCCATTCTTTTCATCAATGCTCTTAGGCATGGAATTCTTCAAGCTGTGGTCCATAGAGAGTCAATTTCCTCTGATACAGCTGTGAAGGTTCTTGTCCTTATGGCCAGCCTCCCACAGTAGGTAGAAGCTCTGCACCATTTCACCTAGAGTGGAAGCGTTGCCTTAGGAAGAGTAGGCTGAGCTACTGGACAATGATTGTCCCTGCCTCTGCTCCAGCCCATTTGCAGAACAGAATTTCCATACTAAGAGGGGCAAGCTGACAAGACCAAAAAACTTGTGCACCATTTCTCTCTCCCTTTGCCCCTAGGTGTACAGGTTTGGGTTGGGAAAGGGAGCCTGGGTCTTTTCAATTGTACCTGTATGGAATAGAACTTCTCCAACACAGGCCTTGTTTGGGACTGGAAACTTTTCACCTGCCCTTACTGAGTGAAACTGCAGTCCTAGGAGAAGAGCTACTGGTGGGGAGAGGGAGCGCTGGTTTTCTTATCACACCCACCTGGAATATAACACAGGAGTAGTTTCTTAATTTGGAACTAGAAGTGTGGCGGAAGAGAGTATTTTATCTCCAATTTCACACTTGCACATGGATTAAAAGAAATACTGGATTTCAATTTTGATGACTTAAATCCCTGTTCTCACTGTGATCAGAACACATCATTTAAATCTCCAGGCTTCAACTGTTAATATGGAGAAAGAAAAAATTAGATATAATAACTTTTAATATTACAGATCTAACTACAATTTCTATCATTTTTAGTTACCAACTAAATATAATTCATAATCTTCTATTCTACGTCAGGTTCATTCATTTACTCATTCATTTATCCAACAGATTTTGACTAAGTTTCTGCTATGATCAGAGCACAGCTACAAACACATTTCAACAACCATTATAAGAAATTACCTTTAGTTTCTGAATTATAATTTTAAGTTCATAATGAAGCATACACTTATACTCAAATTATACTATTTAGGTTGGTCAAACATATCTTCAAGATAAAGAACACTAACAGAATAAAAGGAGTAAGAGGGGGAAAGAACCAGGCAGTTTAAATACTAAGAGTTTCAGACATCTCACTAAAACCCTGCAAACTGAACATGTTAATTTATCAATTATTTATTCATTTGATTGAACTGCTGAATTGTATTAGACTATAATTTACATATTGAAAGTCCTTTCACAGTAAGAAATTCTTGAAGATTATGAAATCCATTATTGTATAAATGCATATTGAGAAGATTTCAATTACACTAAAAATAAAAACTGTTTGACCCTCAAAAATTCAAAGTGTTCTTATGATATTTTACAAATTGAGACCCCATATAAAATTCAGTAGTTTTTATCTGAGTTTTTTTTTAATTTTTTAAAGATTTTATTTATTTATTTGACAGAGAGAGAGTGAGAGAGCACAAGCAGGAGGAAAGGCAGAGGGAGAGGAAGAAGCAGGTTCCCTGCAGAGCAGAGGGCCTGATGCAGGCTCAGTCCCAGGACCCTGCGATCATGACCTGAGCCAAAGGCAGACAATTAACCGACTAAGCCACCCAGGTGCCCCATTTATTTGAGTTTCAATATAGAGCTTCAGATATATCATATGTTCTTTCCAGTATCTCCATTGTGTGTTGCTGCTGAATACTAAAACCACTTTTGACCCAATGGGCTGATCTTACATATCTGTTATTCTTTTGAAAGTTTCAAAATGTTTTAAGATTAATTTATATTTACAATTTTATTTTAGGAAAATATTTTATAACTCAAATATCTCATTTGCCTTGAGTTAGAAGAGTAAATGGTTTATGATTAAAAATAAGCTGAAAAACTATAAACTTTTACAATAGATTCAGTTAGTATGTATGCTAGATGCTATATACATAAAGACTCTGTCCACTCCCATGAGGTTCTTTCAATAATAAAGACAGTCATACGAGCATAAATATACAAGTCAAAAGAAAAGAGCCCAAATGGGGATTTTTTTTTTAATGGAAATGCCAACCAAGATTTGGGAAAAATAATTCTGGCTGGTTAGTAGTTATATACTCATTCAAGTCAGCAAAGAATGGAGTGCCCAATTCATGCCAGGCGTTTTACTCAGGAGCTGAAGATGACTTTAAAATTGTTAGTTTATTGTGAAACATAAAAATTTTGAAAACTATCTTAAAGAGTAATATCTGATAATGCATTAATATAAAATGTGCTCATGCAACTTAGAAGATGTAACATTTAAACTCTATTTGGAAGGATGAATTGGAAGATCTCAAGCAGTGAACAAATTGAGATGTGGATTCAAAGCAAAAAGAATGGTACTAACATTTGCAAAGGGTTGCATAAGCCATTAGAAGGCAATTAAGAGAAAACTTGGCCTTATTCTGTAGAATATTATAGGTCATTGTCAATAATTATCAGACGAATCATTCAAATTGGCTAACAATAGACTTAAGACAGTTTTCCTTCTTTCTTTGTTAAAGATAGCAAGCAAGAAACAATTTTAAATTTACTTTAGCCATTGATAGATTAAGCTATTGTATGCAAATTTTCCTTGTTTTATTTGGCACAACAAAAATAAAATATCACTTTAATAACTCTTTAAAATAGCAAAATAGCCTGTTTTATTATCTATTTATTAACAGAATGAAGAAAAACACATCACTTTAATTAATGTACAAAGGCCATTTGACAAAATTTAACCCCTTTAATGATAAAATACTCAACAAACAAGAAAGAAAGACCCTCAACATAATAAAAGCTATGCAGGAAAAACCACACATAGTCAATGGTGAAAAAATGAAAAATCTTTCCTCTAATATCAGAAACAAGACAAGAAGGGTGCCTGGGTGGCTCAGTTGGTTAAGTGTCTGACACTTGGTTTCAGCTCAGGTCATGATCTCAGGTTTGAGAGATCAAGCCCTGTGCTGAGCTCCACATTCAGCAGAGAGTCTGCTTGAGATTCTTTCCCCTCCCCTTCTCTCCCCCTTCTATCCCTCTCCCTCTGCTCCACCCCCCCCCCATTGCTGGCATGCGCGCTCTCTCTCTCTAGAAAAAAATAAATAAATAAAATCTTTAAAAGAAAAAAAAAAGAAACACGACAAGGATGTCCACTTTCTCATTTGTATTTAACATGGTACTAGAATCCTATGCACTAAACACTATGCTCAAGAATTTAAACGCAACCCACAGAATTGGAGAAAACACTTGTAAATCATATATCTGATAAATCCTCATAACCAGAATGTATAAAGTACCTCTACAACTCAACAACAACAAATTAACCTGATTTTAAAACAAGGAAAGAAAAAAATAAATAAAAGTAAGCAAAATTATCTCTCAAAGAAAGATAAGGTAATGACCAATAAGCACATGAAAAGGTGCTCAACATTACCAATCACTAGGATAAAGCAAATCAAAACCGCAATGAGATACCATTTCACACCCATTAGGATGGTCATTATAAAACAAGGGGATCCTGGGTGGCTCAGTCTGATTCTCCCCCACTCTCTGACCCTCCCGCCTGCTTGTGCTCTCTCTCTCTCTGAAATGAATAAATTAAATTTAAAAATCTTAAAGAAATAAATGAAAATAAAACAAAATAAGCAAACATACAAAAAACAACAAAGTAAGTGTTGGCAAAGATGTAGAGAAATTGGAACCCATCTGTGTTGCTTTTGGGAATGTAAAACAAAACAGCTACCATGGAAAACATGGCAATGCCTCAAAAATTCAATACAGAATTGTCATAAGGCCCTGCAATTCCAGTTCTGGGGATATACCCAAAAGTATTGAAAGCAGGCACTCAAACAGCTATTTGTATTTTATAGCAACATTATTCACAATAGCAAAAAGGAGAAAGCAACTCAATTGTTCCTCAGTGAATGGATGGGTAAAATGTGATCTACACATACAATGGAATATTACTCAGCTTTAAAAAGGAAGAAAATACTGAGACATGCTGTGACATGGATAAACCTTGAAGACATCATGCTAAGTTAAATAAGCCTGTCACAAAAAGGACAAACACTGCATTATTTTGCTTACGTGAAATACCTGGAGTAGTCAATCACAGTCAGAATGGTGGTTGTCAGGGACTGGAAGAGAGGAAGCTATGAGGAATCAGTGTTCAATGGGTACACAGTTTCAATTTGGGAAAATGAAAACATTCTGGAGATGGATGGTGGTGATAAGTTTGCAGGACAATGTGAATGTACTTAATTCTACAAAACTGTACACTTAAAATGGTTAATATGACATATTTTATGTTATGTATATTTTACCATATTAAAAAAATAACTATTAATCTCTGTAGTTCTCTATATATCTAAAAGATAAGGGCACCTGGGTAGCTCAGTTGGTTAAGCATCAGATTCTTAGTTTTGGCTCAGGTCGTGATCTCAGGGTCATGGCATCAAGCCCTGCGTTGGGCTCTGTGCTGAGCATGGAGCTTGCTTAAGATTCTCTCTCCCCCTCTGCCCCAGCTCAGGCTCTCTCTCTCACACACACACAAAAGATATATCTATATATCTATATATCTAGATATATCTAGATATATCTATCTATCTATCTATCTATCTATCTATCTATATATATATAGATATATATATATATATAAAAGATATCCACAGTTTCATTTCCTGCAGTTTCTGTTACTTGTGGTGAACTACAACTGGAAGCTGATGGTTCTCCCTCTGAAATACTGTCAGGTCAATAGTAGCCTAACCTATGCTTACATCATTCATGTCACTTCATCTCATTACATAGACATTTTATTATCTCACATCATCACAAGAAGGGTGAGTATAGTACAATATTTTTAGAGAGAACACATTCATAAAATTTTATTATGGTATATTGTTATAATTTTGTTTTATTACTAGTATTATTATTAACTTCTTACTCTGCTTAATTTATAAATTAAACTTTATCACAGATATGTATACATAGAAAAACATAGTATATATATATGGTTTGGTACTATTTATGGTGTCAGGCCTCCATCCCCCGGGGATCTTGGAATGTATCCACCATCGATAAGGACACTACTCCACCTCTAATTCATTAGCCAATCTCCATGACTACATTCAATTTTATTTTTTTTATTTTTATTTATTTTTATTTATTTTAAAGATTTTATTTATTTATTTGACAGAGATAGAGACAGCCAGAGGGAGAGGGAACACAAGCAGGGGGAGTGGGAGAGGAAGAAGCAGGCTCATAGCGGAGGAGCCTGATGTGGGGCTCGATCCCATAACTCCGGGATCATGGCCTGAGCCAAAGGCAGACGCTTAATCGCTGTGCCACCCAGGTGCCCCTACATTCAATTTTAAAAAATCACATTTTATAGTTTCCATTTTCTAAGTAATAATGACCTGCTTTTTAGTTGAATTTGTGGAAAACCAATAAAAATATAACTCCAAGGGGCGCCTGGATGGCTCAGTCAGTTAAGTGTCTGCCTTTGGCTCAGGTCATGATCCTGGGGTCCTGGGATATGAGCCCCACATCAGGCTCCATGCTCAGTAAAGAGTCTGCTTTTCCCTCTCCTCGGCCTTCTTCTCCACCTGCTTGTGCTTGTGCATGCTCTCTCTCTCTCTCTGTCAAAAAAATAAATTAATTTAAAAATATTTTTATTTTGTTGAACATTCTAAAATCCATTCCAGGTAGTAGTAACTTCACATTTGAACTTGACTAGTTAGTTATAAATGTATTTTCAACTGTATGCAAATATTTCCTGGTAGCAAATCACAGTATTTATCAGTAACTTCTATGCACAAATACCAAAATTAAAGGCTCTTAAATATTTTGAGATTCTATAAAAATTCTTTTTTTCTGAATTCTAAGTGCAAATACATCATCCCATGATTTGTGTTCAGGAGTTCATCTAGGAGCAACTTAATAAAACTAATAAAGAGTGTCTATTCTTTTACCACTCAAATATGGAACACATTGTGCCACAAAAAATATCCCAAAGGAGTGATTATCATATGATAACCATATCCTCTCATCTGGCTTACTGCTAATTAAATTAATTAATTAAGCGGTCTTTCCCCAAGTGGACTTGATTTAATGTGCTGCATGTAATTAGCAACTCAGGAAATGGAAATGAGATGATTTGTTCATGGTTATACAAAGCCATGATCCAAATGACTTTCTAATAATATAAGTGGAGAGAGATTTTGATTTTTTTTTTTAATAAAAGTGTTCTTTGTTGGAAAAAAATACCACTGGAAGATAATTATTTTTGGCCAGAGTCTACTAAAAAGATATAATTAATATTTGTATAAAGCTGTTTGATGCAATAGAAGCTGTTTGGGAATTTATATTATCAATATCAATATTGATATTGATGAAACATATTTTACCTGCTAACAGGCAGTAGAACTTGATGTTTAGAGAGCTAATTCTGGAGCCATACCTCCTAGGTTAGAATTTCAGCTCTGCCACACAATGGCTGGCTAGTTTGTGGAAATTCTATTTGCTGGTCAACCTATTACCTTATCATCATCCATTCTAGTCCATTCTAATGATATCTTTGCCTCATATGTATGGAAACTTTATTATTGTATTATGTATTACACTGTAATTAACATTTATGAATTATAGTGTTTTGTCTCTAACGTATCTTTTTCTTTGATGGCCCAAATTTCTTTTTTTAAAGGTTTATTTATTTATTTTAGAGAGAGAAAGAAAGAGAGAGAACATGAGCAGGAGGGGCAGAGGGAGAGGGACAGAGAATCTCAAGCAGACTCCATGTTGAGTGCAGAACCCAATGCAGGCTCAATTTCATGACGCTGAGATCATGACCTGAGCCAAAACCAAGAGTCCAAAGCTTAACCAACTGCACAGCCCAGGGGCCCCTGGCCCAGATTTATTTTACTCATGTTTTTTAAACTGCTACATTTTTAAATGTGTTATTTCCCTAAATTATGAAATCACTAAATGCATAAACAAGTGAAAAATTTAGAAAAGCACAAGCAGATGAAGCTTACACATATTTCTAGCATTGAATCCAAAGATATTTTTATTAACATCAGTAAATGTAAATACCTACATATATAATATATGCTGATATTTTATATATATAGTATTATATTTAATTTGTATATTAAGTACATATATAAAATTAGCATATACATAACATTGGCATTTTGCATATATATATATACATATATATATATATATATATGTATATATATATATAGTGGCATATATATATTGTGACTATACACACACATACACACAAATTACCCCCATCTTAAGTATTCATAATGATAAAATCTTCTTGAAGCTTTGGCCTGATTTTCTTCACTTTGGTCATTACATGGGCTAAGAGATCTTAGTACTGGTAGATGCTTATGATCAAGGGGGAGAAGCTGGGATTTAGAAAGGGGTGAAAGGGTGTATGGTATAAACCCCAACTACCTTCTATTTCTCTTAGTACCTTGTGGCCAAACTTTGTAATTTCTCTCTGAAAAGCAGGGCTTTTAATATAAAATTATTTCATCTCTTCATTTCGTATGCTTAGAATATTATTTTTACTCCCTTTAGCCAATAAAGCATGCCTACACATAGTATATATCTAAAGAGGTATCACATCACATACATAGTTTTAAAACTGCTTTTTAATATACAATCAAGTTTACACAATTCTCTATGCCATCAGTTAATAACGTACAGTTACACAGTGTACTAATATATGGTAATTATATGCCATTAATGTTAATGATGTCATTATTTTAGTTTCATGACTTTATGAGTTTTAATAGTTTTACTTTTAATAAGTGGCATGATAAATATCCTTAGTCAATTTCCAACCATGCTTTCTTTATTTCTAAATAACACCTAATATTTTATTATGTATTACTCAAATACTTCACTGTTGTTATTGTCTGGGTAGTACTTATTTTAGCTACATTAGTCCTCAGTATTTTTTCATTTTAATAAGTTTTTCATAATGTCTAATATTCATCATAGATAGATTAAAATATTTTAATTAATTTTCCTTAGGATTTTTTTTTCCTTAAGATTTTAAAACTTCAAAAAGAAACATGCAAGCCCATGGGGACTTTTCTTTTTTAAAATTGTTTGGCAACACCAAAACTTAAATTCATGGAAAATCTTTTATGTAAGTTTTCTATATCCTTGAATCATATTTGTTCATGTTTGCTTTTCCGGAAATCACATATTTAATAGCATCTTTAAACGTGTTGACATACAGAAGTACATATATGTATTAAACAAGATGTTCTCACTTTTTCCATTGGTTATACCACCTGCTGTTTTATTAATTTTGATGATTTTTTATAGAACATTCTAGAAGATATTTATCAACTAAATTGCTTTTATTTTACTATTTCTTCCCTTTGATTTTCTTAGATTCTGTTGATGTTCTTCTAACAATTGTATTGCACTTTTATACTATTTATATTTCCTGTTGAAAGGTAAACCATTTAATCATTCTGTGAATATAGTTTTGGATGCTTTGACTATGAATATAGTTTGTCTCCCATGTATTTTAATGCAACTATTACTTTAATTAAAATGTATGCTTATAATACTTAATTTCAAAATGGCCTGCAACTGGAATTTTAATATTTTCTTTAACTCAAGCTATATTAATACAATATATTTTCTTTAATTCCAAGCAGTCAGAATCTGTTTATTTATTTTTGGTTTAATATACAGCTTTATTGAATTGTTGCCCAGCAACATAACCTATAATCTCTATGATGTTTTTGAAATCTGTTCAATTTTTTTTTGAGAATTATAATAGGTGGCCATTAAAGAAAGGATCTTGTGTAATTGAAAAGCTAAAAGATTATATTTTCTGCATTGATGAAAGATAAGATGCAAAGTAAAGGAAACACTATTATCAGCATTCATAAATCTAGTAATTTACCATCTAGTTATACATACAAAAGGAAAATTGCCAGTACACATTAGCATTGGAATATTTAATCTGTCTCTCTCATTTCCTCACAGATCAATTTGGCAAAACATTAAAATAACATAGAGAAGTGGATAATACAATTATTAGTATTATTGACTTAATCTATATCAATGCTGTATATCAAAATTACTTGTTAGTTAACTTCTTATCTTTCACCTCTTATTTCTTAAGTCTTTGCTTTCAGTAATTTGAAATCACTTACCAACAATAATAAGGTTTAAGGTTTATAAATCTAACATCTGTTTTAGACTATGTTCTTGACTTAATTAATGCTGTATTTTTCTTCTTAGTTGAGTTATAGAATCTTTCCAAAGATCTCATTTTCTTTTTTGTTCCTGGTATAGTTTTTGTACCATTTATTAATGTTTGAGCAATCTTTCTTATTTGTTTACTACCAACACTGTGAAATAATATTATTTTATGTTCTCTCTGTTCTTTGGAAGACTTTTCACACATTTCTTATAGTTCTATAGCTGAAATAATTATTTACATAGGTCTGTTCTGGGTTTTTGTTGTTTTTATTGTTTGTTTCTTTGCTAATTTATTTAGCATCCTAGGGAATTTCGGAGAGATCTGGGATTTTCAGTAGTTCCAAAAAGAGGTATTTGTTTTTAACAATTTTGTTTTGTTTTTCTGTCTTTTGTTTGATTGTTAAAGCCACCATACTCAGGCCACCTTTCAATATCTGTTACTGCTCAACCCTCTTCTACGACAAGTGCACTATGGAGCTTGGTCTGAAATGTTTTCTGGGCCCACTCTTAACTCTCCAGACACTCCCAAGTCATGGAATAAAGATACAAATCTTTTATCGCCCAACTACTTTATCAAGAAGCGATTTGTGAGCCATTATTGTATTATTTATCTGTGGTCCTGCATCGTATCTGACAAAGTTTATAATAACAAATGATATTCTTCTCTAATCCTGCACAGTCAATGCAAGATTCCCCCAGTTTAATATTTCTCTCTCTTGTTGAAAGCAGAGATTAGGTGGTGTCCTCAAAACCTGATCCTCAAAGGTTTTGTTTCCCTCAAATTCATGTTAAAAATATGCAAGACTATTTTTTTAAACAGTTTCTATGAAGCAGCATTATTGATGATTTTCCTGTCAGAGTTTAAAGTGTTATTTTGTATCATTTGACATAACATTTAGTATTACTAACTTTACTTTTGAAGTATTTTTCCATGTAAAGATCAGAATTATATCAAAGGGTAGATGACATATTTCCTGCATTCATTCTACTGATGGAGTATTTCTCCTTTCCTGCAGGATTCTAAATAAATCTGTTTTTAATTCACATCTGTGCTGTTTGTGTGACACAGGCTGGACATCTCACCCAGATTTATTTCTGGTATTTTACTATTTTATCTAAATGATCATCAGTGCCTTTTGCAATTCTGATTACCCAGGGGTTTACTTGTTTCACAGCCAAACTGTCTGCCTGCAAGGAAATTATGCTGTGGCTGCACCAATTGTTAAGATCTATTTTCTTAGAGCCTTTACCATGGTAAAATATGTCCTTATGATCTCAACCATTGTGTTATAAAATATATGTGGAAAAATTGAAATATATGTTTATATAATATCTTAATTCCTACAGCACATTCTTACGTCAGCTCCATATTTAATCTTATGAGCCAATATAAGATCCTGGTGAACGCTTCTACAAGATCCTAAATCTGTACATAGCTTAAGTGTTGAAACAGAAACGGTATAGTTATAATCCTAAATAAAATATTGGATTTTAGCAAAAATTGTAGCCAACCCACCATCTCAAGAAATAACAGTTATTTTCTTTCAGAGTATTGTATGAACTATATTTCTGATCATGAAGAAGATAAGTTTTGGTGGATTTCTTACTACTCAACAACATAAAAGTACTAATAAAAACTTTGAAACCACCAACATAAAAAATTCATACTCTATAATCCATAATTACAAGATTAAGGTTAAACTTCATGGAATTTAAAATACTTCAAGGCAATTCATAGAAATAGTCTTCCCTCTTTTCCCTAATATTAATCTATTCCATTCTCTTTAAGGAAATATATGTGAATATTCCTTAAAAATATAATGGAATATAAGTATATGTTAATTTTATATATTATATATTTAACAAATATATCCTAAATACATTTTCATATTCCTTAAGGGACTATATTCATTTGGTTATTATTATTATTCCTTTTATATTCCCTTAAGGGAACATAATAAAGCATTAAATTACTGTATTATTTTACCCTTTCCAATCCACTAATACTAACAATAAAAATATGATAACTATATGCATCAGCTGGAAGTTCTTTTTTAAAAAATTTCTTGTTGGTAGAAGAGCATATGCAATGGAATTCTATTTCCCATCTGATGAAAGCACATTGAAGCAAGCACAGAGGCTTAATAATGTCATCAGGAAGCCCGACAATTTTATCTATCTGCTCTGCTTTTTTGAGAATATGCCTATCATTCTCACTCTGTCTCCATCACACAGGAAGAACTGGAAGGACCAAAACTTTGCAAACAATAACATGTTTATATCTTCTTCTGCAGTTTGACTTTTTCATTTAACTATATCTTGGAGGCTTGTTTGTTTGTTTGAAGATTTTATTTATTTATTTACTTATTTATTTATTAAGAGCACAAAAACATGAGGAGGGGCAGAGGGAGAGAGAATCTCAAGCAAATTCTGTGCTGAATGCAGAGCCCAACACGAGGCTCAATCTTACAACCTGGAGATCATGACCTGAGCCAAAATCAGGAGTCAGATACTTAACTGACTGAGCCACCCAGAGGCCCCTGTCTTAGAGTTTTTGATAAGCCCTCCTAGACCTGTCCCATTCTTTAAAATGGCTGCAATAAATAAATAAATAAATAAATAAATAAATAAATAAAATGGCCGCATACTGTGATATGTGTGCATATTACTTAACATGTTTTATGGTGTTCAACATTTACAATTTTTTCAATATTTATTTAATACAAACAATTCTTTAATAATTACAATTGCGCTTGTGTTTTACTGCATATATGTAAAGATATTTGTGAGAAAATTTCCTAGGATCTGTACTGTTTTGAAAAACAATGTGTACATTTTAAATTGTCGACAGGCATTTAAGTTGTCATTCGTGGTGTTTAAAAGTTTATATTTCCACCAATAATGTATTAAAGTGTCATCCTACTAACACTAGTCAATTTTATTTACAACACATTTTGACTTTCACCAATCTGGTAAGTGACAAACAGTGCAATGTGTATGGCTTTGCTATTTGCCCCAGAAATAGATTCCTGCCTTTTCTTTTTTATTTTTTTAATTTTTATTTATTTATTTTTTTTAAGATTTTATTTATTTATTTGACAGAGAGAGACAGCCAGCGAGAGAGGGAACACAAGCAGGGGGAGTGGGAGAGAAAGAAGCAGGCTCACAGCCGAGGAGCCCAATGTGGGACTCGATCCCGGAACGCCGGGATCACGCCCTAAGCCGAAGGCAGACGCTTAACGACTGCGCTACCCAGGCGCCCCCCTGCCTTTTCTTTTTTTAATAAACCCTGAGTACCTCGATCAAATCCATTAAAATTTCTCTTTAGGGGTCCCTGAGTGGCTCAGTTGGTTAAGTGTCTGCCTTCAGCTCAGGTCATGATCCCAGGGTCCTGGGATCGAGCCCCCCAACGGGCTTCCTGCTTAGTGGGGAGTCTGCTTCTCCCACTCCTTCTGCTGCTCCCTCTGCTCCTTCTCCCTCTCACATGCTTTCTCTCTCTTTCTCAAATAAATAAAATCTTTAAAAAGAAATTTCTCTTTAACTAAGCTTCCCCTTAATCACCCTGTTTTATCTCAACGTCTTTCCTGTTATGGAATGTTTAACCTTTACGACCTAGGGCCTGATCACTCATTGCCATTGCCATTCTGAATCTTTATAGGAGGTCACTGCTAACTTTGGCAGTGGAGAAGTTATGTCAACATTATTCATTGAAAACATTTTTTGAAGTTCTTCCATCTTGATATATCAATCAGCAATTTTTAAATATCAAAAACCTCAGGCTGCAGTTAAATAAAATGTCAAATCAAACAAAAAATTCTTACCGACTCCAGCTGCAAGCATGTGTGATACTATTCCCTCTTTCTACTGCTCTCTTGTTCATCGTCCGGAGTGCTTTCTCCCTCCGTTACTTTTGTACTCAAAGCCAAGACTGTAACAAATGTACCCACTCTGAAACAGACATTGGGAAGGGACCTCAGTTAACAACCAATAAGAAGTCAATTTAAGGCCATTTTCGAGCTACTTTTTAGAATTTCACCAATTACTTTTCCCCTGCTCTCAGGCAAGCCATTTGGGAAGTAGCTGTGTCTTAACAGTCTGGTGCAGAAATTCCATCACTCAGCCCGATAATAATACTAAAGTATCCTTAAAATTTGACTCTAGTACTTTATCTATTGTACTCAACTGTGCTTGCTCAAATTTTAATTTTGTTCTTGGTCAGATAATCAAGCTATGTTACAGTCTCTGCCTCATTAATTTCACATTTAATAAATAATCCTACAACATCTATTTCCTAATATTTTGGAGATGCTGTCATTTTTATGAGGAAAGAAACTAATAAGAATCTGGAAGTGTTACTAAGTGAGAGCAAATGGCAATAATTGCTGTAAGCTAAAGAGGTGCCCTGTCTGAAGCCACTAGTCCAAGTTTCTTTTCCTCAGAGTCCAACAACAGCACAAGTCTACAGTAGCAGGCAAAACGATTAATTGATTCAAAATAAGCAACACATTGCTACTTCCCCTGAAATGGAAGTCTGAGTCACAAGAGAAAACCAGACCAGTGGCACCTTTCTTTGATCCAAATGATTGTGGAAGCAGATAAATATAAGAAGACACCTTTTACAGCATCATGCCAGGAAGGTTAACGACTTTTTATGCTTCAAAGTCACTCTCACTGTCTAGAGAACATCATGCCTAAATTGGAAAGGGCACATCTTTTTGGTTTAGCTGTTGTTGTCTGATTAATAGAGGAAGTCAAGCTAGTTGTTTTTATTGTTACTTTTAACCGTTCATGGTCTATCGTTCTACATTCTGCGTACAACAGGGAAGCAGCTATATCCATTTGGTTCACCCGGGTCCAGTAAATTAACTGAAAGAATGAAAATTATCAAAAATTATAATATAATAGACATTCACTTGCTATGATATATATAGAATTATGAAATAGTTACATGCTTCTTTTTTCTCCCTTTTGGGGGAGAGGGGAGAGATAGATAGCCGGTCTTTTAATTTGGCTCGTATTATGGTCAAGGAAAAAAATGAAACATTTATTGGTATTTAGAGACAGGGTTCTTCACGTGTGTGGATGGAAATTGAAGTCCTTTTGCTTCTGTGTTACTCTCTGAATCAAAATTTTCCCTCCTTATCCCAGGATATCAAACTCTCTTCTTCAGATTGAGTCAACAGGAAGCTAGCAGGTATGTCTATTGGAGGTATTGTTGGTAGCTAATTTAGTGATTGCTGCTGTTCCTGCCACGAGCAGATAAGCTTTAAAAAGTAGATATTCTGCTTCATTAAATGTACAGTCCTTAAATCCGGGACATTTGTATTCACTCTATATTAATTTTCCTAGTGCCAGATGTCAGCCAAGATCCTGCTGGCATTTTAATATAGTCATTATATGTAAAAATCAAAGAAACCTTACAGTGGAAAATACATAGATGTCCAGTGAGGGAGATTCATGGTCTTCAATAGGCCCTGGATGCATTTATAAAAATGTCTTAATTTGCTATTACGGCATAAAAATTACCACAGCTTCACCTTCAAACAATATCTATTTAGGGGCACCTGGTTGGCTCAGTGGGTTAAGTTGTTGCCTTTGGTTCAGGTCATGATCTTGGGGTCCTGAGATCAAGCCCAGCATCCTGCTCCCTGCTCAGCAGGAAGTCTGCTTCTCCCTTCCCCCCTGCTACTCCCCCTGCTTGTGCTCTCTTGCTCATGCAGGCTCTCTCAAATAAATAAATAAAATCTTTAAAAAAAGAAAAAAAAATATCTATGGCCTAAATCCAACTTTCAGATAGTCTGGACACTTACCTGCACGCTCTGACAAAGAATCCCTCCATGCAGGTTTTTGGTGGAATTTTATCCCTAGTGATTGTTGACCAGGATCCCCGGTTCCTTGTTAGCTGTCAGCCAGTAGTCTGCCCCCAGCTCGTCTGCCCATATTTCTTGGCACATGGCTTGTTCTATCTTCAAAGCAAGCAATAGCACTTAAATACTCAAACTTTGTGCTTTGAATCTAACCTCATCTTTACCTCTCTTCTTTAATACCAGAATATATTAGAGTCATCTCATTTCTTCCTTTTATGTCTAGAAAAATCCTAGAAATGGAGTCTGTTTTATATTAGACTAGAGAGTAAACGCACCTCAATCTATATCCCTTTGACAATTAAAACATGGCAGTTTTCACGGCCAACTTGTTATGTGGAAAGTAATGTAGCAATGTTCTTCCTAAAGAGCCATGTGATTCCTGGAAGATTCTGAGAGACCCTTGAGGTTTTAAGGCTGTTGCCAACAAATGTCCTGCAATATTCTGGGTGAATTTCATTTCAGACTTCCATGGAAGAGATCTCCCTGGGCCATTACAACCTTACAGTGATAAAAAATGTAGAAATTTTTTAAAAAGTTTTCGGATTTTACATGAACCCCCTAAGAACAAATAAATTGACCTCTGGGATAGGAGCACAAGTATTTGCATTTTTACTAAGCATTCGATGTTTATGACATGCTCAGAGATTATATTTTCAGGACCATTGTCCCAAATACTATAGAAACTATTGACCTGTATTAAGGGGAATTTCTCTATGATTCTAATTTGCAGATAATTATCAGGGGTATTTTTTCACAATCACAATATTTGGCTAAAATACATATTACTCTTTTATAAGGAAAAAAGTGCCATATTTTTTAAATGATGATTTTTTTAAAAAACTTACAGAAAAAAATATGAAACTATATGTCTTTACAAATTGTACATCATAGCAAATCATCCTATGATCTTAGCATTGATTTTTAGAGTATTTGCATACATCCTTGAAAATGCTAGTTTATATTTAACTATTTACTAAATAGCTGATTTTCTTGCAATGTCTGATTTCCTTTCAATGATGCAATATTTGATTTCATTTATCTTTCTCTTTTGGGTAATAAAAATACAAAAGTTCAGGGCGTCTGGTTGGTTCAGTTGGTTAAGTGCCCAACTCTTAGTTTTGGCTCAGGTCATAATCTCAGGGTTGAGAGATTGAGCCCTGCCTCAGTGTGTGTGCTCAGGGACCGGTTTGCTTCTCTCTCTCTCCCTCTCTCTTTCCCTTCCTCTGCCCCTCCCCCAGCTCACCCTCTCTCTCTCTAAAATAAATAAATAAATCTTTAAAAAAAATACAAAAGTTCACTAGTGACTTTTCTCAACCTTTCACAAAATTATTTAAAACCCAAACTTATCAATTTTACTAGGTTTCTCATTCAGTTTCAGTCAATATAAGACTTAATTTAACATTGTGCAGTTTGACATTTCTTTCAGTAATATTTGAGAGGTGGATGTCTGACTCAACACTTCCTAACAGGATGGACAACTTCATTTTAGGGCTTCATGCATATCGTAATTCTCCTGCCGAGCTATCTATTACCCTGTAGGATCATAAGTTATTTCTATATTATGTAAAATGCAGCATGCATCAAAGGTGACATATGCCATTTGGGGGCTTTATTATAGTTCACCTAACAAATCGTAAGGACAGTGAAGTCAAACTGAGATTTCAGAATGCAAAATAGCACTCACGCTACTGGTTCACCTGATGTGCTCTTCGATTATGTACTTGTTCTGTCCCATGGCAGGGATGCCTCCTTAGAGGGAAATATGAAAAGTATCACTCAGTTTTTCTCTCACTAGGTACTACTTGTACATCTGTGATTCTGTAATCTCATTTTAAGTGTCTCTTGCAAATTGAATCATGTCCTCTGAGGACAGACACTGTCATCTGCAAGAAAAATACATAGTTAACCACAAACTATACTCCTCACATATGGCAAAATATATTTTCTAATACATTCAGGTGAAAATAGATGTTTCTTCTCTATGAGGCTGCATTATTTTTTAATGTATTTTAGGCATATGGCTGAGAGTAAAATACTTTCTTCTTATCTTAGCAGGGTAACTTTAAATTTGAAATGGTGTTTTCATGCAAACCCTTAAATATGACAATATATTTGCAAGTGACAGCCTTAAAGAAAAGCTTTCTCTTTTATTCTTTAAAACACTGTTACTCATATTTTGACTACTTTATTATGTTTCTTTAATCAAATATTCTATATATTATATAACAAATATATACAATATTCATCAACATTATATTATAAATAAATATCATATGTATAACATATATCATATATATAATATCAGTGCATACAGAATGCTACCCTGTACTGGTAGAAGTCCAGAGTGAATAGAGAATGAGAGAATATGGTTCTTGTTCTTATGAAACTTGTATCTAAAGGGGGAAAAACCACAAACCCATACTGCATTTAAAATAACAAAGCTGAAACAATTTCCAAACAAAAGGAAATTTTTAATCAGCTGTTTACTGAAGTAGTAGAAAATTCAGAAGCTGAAGAATAAAAGAGTGTAAGTAAGCATAACCATGGAAGGATTTTTAGTAAATTTTGAGCTGCTTGAAAGACAAATATATTAAAATCAGCTCATATGAAAAAAACAAGTAGAATTACATCTCATAAGAACTGGATTACATACAACTATTGCCTTGGCACTATTTTTCTTTTCATTCATGTGATTCGTTTCTCATTATCTCCGCTCCATCTATTGAAGACCATTATTCTGGATTGCGTAGGAACCAGCATGAACCTATATTCACTGAGTCTCTCTAATATCAAAGCTTAAGCTCCAGTGTTGCTTAATGAACTTAGTTTTCATGTCCAAATCAAATTTTCAGGAAAAATGATATGTTTGGTATTAGGCCCACTTTTTGGTGGCTTATTTCATTACTGGAACAATCATTTGTGTTTAGGGGGGATAGGATAACTCCGAAAAATCATGCCCTATTTGGTGAACTCCTTCTGTAGGTCTTACGTGCAATTTCTCTCAGTGAGGCTGTATATAAGAAAGCAATGTCTGGCTTTGATATTACAAATAGTCATCTGGAAGAAATATGGAATGAGTTTATTTAAATGAGCCTTGTGGTGAGCTGGAAGGGAAAGAGAGTTTGCTTTCTTGTGTAGGAAGAATGTCCATTGTTTGATGATATGTAAGTTGGTACATTTAAAAATGCATGTGTGTGGTTCCAAGTAGGTTAAACTAATGAATTCATGAGAATATAATATGGCGCAGTGAAAAAAGAAAGTGAAAATATCTTGAAAGTAAAGCTCCTGAATCTCAGGGATTTGACTTATTCCGGGGTTTTGGAAATCAATGATAAAAGGCGGGGGGAGGGGGGGCATACAGATAATGCATTGCTGAAGGGTGGGTTTCTATTGTTTTGATATTGTGTTTGATTGTTTACAGTGGCTTCAACAAAAGATAAATGAGAAGGAAGCAAAACTAGAAGACAATTTCCAATAAGAGAATTGGGGCAAGGACAACATGCTAAGACATTTCTTCATCTATAGCACAAATTCACGTTTTACTGCCTGGTCATCAAATTATTTTAAAAGGATCCCAGTTGTTCAGATACAATGACTCCAATAATGATGTTATATTTCATTAAAAGCCTTAATTTTATTATTATTTTTGATTCATGATCTCAGTTAACTGAAGCAGTTTTGACCATGAGTAGATCACATTTGAATTAAAAATGGCTGGACCACTCCAAGTATCAGTTTTATAATATAATAGTTATTTCTAAGAAGATTATGTTGCAGAATAACTACCCTCACCTGTCAATAACCTCCTGCCCTCATCTATCACTTTATTTATGCAATAGACATTTGCCACAACCTGAAGTACTCTGCATTTACAAAAGACAAGCAGAGCAGAATCTCAAAGAACTTCATGTCAATCTGTTGTAATCACCAAAATAAACACTTGACAACTACATGCTTGTTTAAGTGCACTCTTACCCTTATGCCTTTGCTAATATCTTGCAGATCAAAAGGAGCTTTGATTCATCAGAGGTCTGTAACTAATTCACCATGTATGGAAGGGCAGAAGAACACCCAACTTTGCTTTAATACACTTCTTCAGATAACTGTGTCCTGAATTCATTCTCATCCTTCATCCTTCATCCTCGAAAAGATCCAAATAATAAAATGCAATTATATATATATATATATATATATATATACACACATATATATATATATAAAGTTCCATACTCTCAAAGCTTTATGTTATGACACAATTGATGCTATGCTACAATGTGAACATAACTTAATCATTTATATCTTCCCACTCATGTTCCAAAGAAGAAAATAAAATCAGGAAAACTTTTCTAAATACAAAAACTATTAATAATACTGACTCATCTGTAATCATAACTATGGAGGCAATTTTCAAATCATAGACAACAAGAAAAATAGTCTTCTCAAGCTAAAATCTTGGACTATTTGTCCAATACAGTATTCTTTTTGAAGTAGGATATCATTGGCTGACTCCTCTTTCACCCAGAACAGAAGGCCAAATTGCATAAATATCCTATTAATAAATAGATGCATTTATTTAGAATAGAGGACCATGAAACTCTTAAAAGTCCTCTATATTTTATATCCATCTGGGAAAAAAGTTTTCAGTGAATATTAAGATAAGTAATGTTAAATCTGACTTAAATTAAGAATAAGAAGTAAGTAGAGGAAGTAGGAAAACATCTAAATTCCTAAATCCAACAAATCACAGTGGAATTCTTGCTATAATTTGAAAATTTAACTATTAGCTGAAATTAAGACTAGATATACACCTTGTTCATTTGTAAGCACTTTCCTCCTATAGAGCTTGCATTATTCCAGAAAACATAAAGAAACACGTAAAAAGAAGATCCATATGCACTCCAAAGAAAAGATCATAAAAATGATTCATGACTGCATTCACAAAATCATTTTAAAAAGATGTTGGACTCCCATATGTAGCACTGTGGCAGATTAAAGTACTAAAAGAACCACTCCATTGAGGGGAAAATGAACTTAAGAATTGGAAATAAGTAATAAAAATGGTTTAAGTTAATCACTAACCTAAGAATATGGAATCCCAGAGGCCAAAATCAAAGTGAAAGTAATAACTCTTTTGAGTAAGTGCATACCTAAACATCTTCACCCTCAGGATAACAGGGAAAAAGCTATTAACGTGAGTCATTTTTTTGATGACTGTATGGGTAGAGACAGGAACTAAAGTTTAAGTCCCTTCTCCAGCAATAGGGATCTAATGAAACACTTTTCCATTAATCTAACCTCAAATGAGTACACTTACAGTGCAAAGATGAACAAGAAGATACGATTCTGCTCCCCAGAAGTGCTCAGCAAGGAAATTCGCACGTCTTGAATTTGTGGCTAATGTACAACACACACATATACACACAACTCTTGAATATTCATAAGCACAGTCCAGGCATCATGTGAAATTAAATATAATATTCATACTACACGTGCAGTTTAAGTCATAGTATTCAAACCAGAATGACCTGAGATAAACAGTTACTCCAGTGACTGGGAGAAGCAAATGCAAATCCTGTCGCAGTCTATCCGGGCCTTATGTGTTTCCCAAAGAAAAATACCTAGAACATGGGTAGATAGTCAAAATTGTCAAAACAGTGAATGATGAAAGAGAGAGTACAGAAGAAAGCAGGTACCTGAATCAGATCAACATTGATTTCAGATATTAGATTTAAAAGGAACAGAATATAAAATATTTACTATATATACTATATATTAAGAAGTAAAATATAAGCTAGAAACAAAAATTATACAAAATGGCAAGCATGAAAAAACAAATATAATATCTAGAAATAAAGTATTTAATTATACAATCAGAAAGAATTAGTGGGCTATTTGCACAGAATTAGTAGATTATCTCATTTAATTCACGTTAGTGAAAGACTTAAAAGGGCTTCTAATAACAATAAGAAATCATGAGGAATCTAACAGCAACCACCCATCTATACATTTATAAGTACTGGCACTTCTTATTCTAGAGGAGATAAAAGGAACAAAGGAAAGGGAATATTCCCATGCAGTCTAAAGTGTAGATTATAAAAGAAAATGATTAATTAATGGAACTGCAACATTAATTTAAAATAGATCTGAAGAAAATATCTATCATACAGCACACATAAGGAAAGGAATATGTCACATACAACTTAAGAAACATGGAAGATAAAGGGAAAAGATCTGATGTATGCTCTCTTAGAGCTCTAGAGGATAATAATTACATTAAAGAAAGAATGAAGAAGGCGTAGTATTTGAAAAGAAAATGTTTGTGAACTTTCTGAAAAGCACCAAATTTCACATTTTGGTGACCTAAAATTTTAATAAAAATTAAATAGAAATACAGTCATAATAATTTTGACAAAGCTTGAGAATACTAAAAAGAGCAAGAGAAAAACAACATAGCAACTAAAACAGAATGATCATAAGACTGGAGGTTGACTTTTCAATGGCATCAATTTCAGCCAGATGTCCTAAAATAAGATTTTTAAATCAGTGAGAGAAATAGGCATTTTGAATTATTATAAACCCATGGAAGTTATCTTTCAAGATAAGGGTAAAATAAGATATAATCAGACAAATTAAAACTCAAAGAAATTAGCAGTTACCAGCATCTATGAAAAAGAATTCTAAAGGATGTATTTTAATAAGATAAACAATCACAGTAGAAAGGTCAATGTTGCAACGTTATTATAATTAATTGATGTTGAACAAAGGAGCGGATACAAGAAAAACTTGAACAAAGAAAATTTATATTATTGACAAAATTATTAGAACATTAAGTAACTATGACAGTAACTATGAAATACATATTTTCTAGACACGTACAATAATTCTGCATGTAATTTTAACAAGAAACTGATAGAAAAACTTCCTGAGAGATATGTAAGAAAATTTGAATGAGAAGCAAACATTGTTTTCTAGAAACAAAATAATCAATATCAAAATGATACACATTGCTACAAGTTAATTTTGTTTAATATTATGGGAATTGAACTAATAAAATTATTTCGGATTTATCCAGATAAAAACCTGGGATATTCTAAGAACTTTTTTGAAACATTATAATGAAGGAAGATCTTCTCAATAGAAAATTGCATTAAAATATACAAAAATGAAAAAATTTTATTGAAACAGCACATTTAATACAGTCTACATAAATATACATTTTGCATGTATATGCATAAATAGCTGCACATATATGTTTTGTAATATTTATATGTAATATAAATTATATGTCGTATATGTATACGTTATAAAATAGACATAATATATCTCTAATAATATTAACTATAAAACATTTGATACAGCATGTAAATATACCAGAGAAAATATTTAAATACATTATATGCAAATAGTGTAGCTTATTTTTTATCTACTATGCTATGTATTGTATAGCTAATATTCTATAATGCACTTTGAGCAGTTAATATAGTATGTGCTATTAATCGAATATCATATTATAGTACTGTTTTTTACATATCTTATTATATCCATTTTGTATAAGTATATACAATAAACAACATGTAATAGCCAGGAATTATTATTAATTTATAAAATAAATTCAACACTTACCATTTGTCTGAGGTAAAAAGGGCATAAATCTCCACTTCAAAAAAAGCACAGCAAAGAACGAGAACTATAAAACCAAACATAAATGAACAGATACATGAATAAAACTCATGCCCTGAACAAAAAGAGAAAACAGAATATCCAAATTTAAGATTATTGTAAATTAGAAAAATAACCACCAAATTCCAGAGAGCAGTATTCTATTTCGCACCCCAACCCCAAACCTCCTCAAATGCCAAGGGCAGTTTGTGAAATAAAACAACACAAAAACGAACTCTGCAGGAAAGAGAAAAAGGGAGTTACCGGAAATCCTACATTTAACCTACAATCATAGCCAGAAAGAGAAAAAAAATCTACCCTAAGTGTGAAAATACGGGGAAGGTACGCTAGTAGCTCAGAGCCAGCGCAGACCGACCAGGAAAAACTTCGGAGGGCGGGACCTGAGTGAGCGCCTGTGGAAAAGCAATGCTTCCGGAGAAGGTTCAACGCAAGGGAGAGGCAACCGCTGAAAACTGATGAAACACAAAAGATGGACAGGGGCTTTTAAACGCTTGAAGACGAAGTAAATCAAAACCTTAAACACATGAAATATCCCCTCCCCAAAAAAGGCATTCAGTAAATGAATCATTCTTTCTTCCCTGAAAAAAAGAGGCATTTCTGAATTTGAAATCCTGTGCTTCACTCCACACCGCCAGCCTTGTCCTCAGAAGGGCAGTCAGCGTGTATACAAACATTTATAAAAAGAAGACTGAAAATGAGAGTCCACAGAATTCAGCTGATGAAAATGCTGAAGCCGAAGAAAGCTGTAACAACACTTCAAACTTAAATTCCCTGAAACAAGTATTTGGAACCAAAAAAAAAAAAAAAAAACCTGAATCGCAAATTCAAACAGAGTGGGCAAAAATGATAAATGAAACTGGGACTGACTGACATTATAAAAAGAAATGGAAAAGAATATAATTTTAGTAGTAAAGACTAACAAGTTGACAGAGAGCTTATAGGTTCAAATAAAATGGTAATGAGAGGAATTGAAGAAAAGAAGGAAGACAACTAAGCTGACAAAAATGTGAAAGAAAGAGTAATTGGTTAAAATGAAAGACAAACTAAGATACTCTAATTGACTTATAATTGGACTTCCTGAAGAATAAAAATAAAATGGAATTTTCTGAAAATACAAAAAGATTTGAATGTACATACAGATTGATTCAAATGCATACATACTTGTTCCACAAGGAATAAATAAAAAATTGCCCTGCAATGATTAACCTCCTGATAGAACGATTATACTTTAAAAATAAAGAATAAACATTTAGGGCCTCTAGGCAGATAGATCAAGTAATCTACATGTGTAATAAAATTAGGCTGCCATCAGGATTCTCAAAATCAACACATAAATCAAGTAAAAAATGGATCTACATTTTCCAAAACTATAGGAAACAAAAGGAAAGAACCTTTTAACCTAGGATCTTACATCCAGTGAAGCTGTCCTTCCTTTAGCAAAACTATAAGTTTTAAATATCGACAGTGTGGTATATACTGTATCAGTGAACCATTCATTAAGATCTACCACAAGAAGAATCTCTTCCAAACAAGTGATAACTGGAGAAACAAGCAACATGACTAATGAAAATAAGTAAGATCCACATGTGGGGGGAAATGCTAAAATCAAATGACTTGCAATATTTCAATAGTAAAATAACCACACTGAAGATGAGCTGGAAGAATTAAAGTCAATGAACTCAGGAACATAGTAATTAGACTCTATATCCTAAGGCTAGAGAAGAAAAGGTCTTTAAGCAAATAATGAAGCATGGTTAGAATGCTTCTTTTTTGCAGAAGCATAGATTAGCAATTCTTAAAATAATTTCTCCACGTTTTAAGATTGAAAGGCTAAGTAAATATGTTGTAGATAATGAAAGCAAGATTTCTGTTGTCAGTTACAAATATGAAAAGAAGAACAAGAGAATAACCCTGTGGTGTTGAACTGGAATTTAAAGTACCTGAATTCATGCTTGGTTTTGTTTTGTTATTTTGGGCGGGGGGGGGGGGGGCGGTTGGGGAGTGCAAGGTATTTAACCCAACCTTGAATTTCGATGTGTAAATTCTAAAAAAAGAAACTGATTGGTAAAAAAACAAGATATGTTCTATATAAAATATTTCTATTTTATAAAGAGAGATACTGAAGTGAATAACAGCCTGAGGTTAATGACAGAAAACTAGTACATATACATTTACGTTATAAATACAGCTGCTAAAGTCTAAAAAGGATTTCCAATTTCTATGACTAACTGTATCACATTCCCCTTTATTAGAATCTAGCAAGTTGTCGCTACCAATTGTCACAATCCTTTTTTAAAAGAACTGTCAATACTTGAGAAATCCTTAATGGAACTTTGTTGCTTGCAGGCAGAGTCTATTAAGAAAATTTTCAAATATTGTTAAATCAATATACTGTTCATCTTGCAAACATTCCACATATATTTCTATCTAAATGTGTTGTAACAACCGATATGCTGTTAATTAGTAGTTTAGAGTAAGTAGATGTCGAAATGCTTTATTAGAACATCTTTTAAAAACTTCACTGCTTGATGTGACAGCACAGGATAATAAACAAAATACTGTTCAATGTGATATATCACATATTATGTATCTCTGAGGCACCTAGGCAGCAACAAAACTGTAATTTAAACAAAAAATTGTTTATGCAAATTACTAAGATAAACAAAGAGATTTTGTTTATTTTGTTTTCACAAATTCTCGAACTGTGCATACATTTTTTTTTTTAAGCTAGAGAAAAGCATGAGTTTACTCGAATGTGACTTGGAAACAAGTATTCACTGATCAGTAAAAAACTGTTAATTGGGTTTAAAATGAAAAAAATGGCAAGACTATCTCATTAGTCATCAAAAATAAGTTAATATTAATTTTGTCTTTCAGTAGATTATATGGAATGAGTATAAAAACAGTCTGAAAAATGTGTGTGTGTGTATATAAGCATTGCCTTTGAAAAAATGATTTTATTTAATGTTATTTACCAAGATATAGAACAACTGGTTACAATTTTTTTAGGTAGTGACAAAGTATGTGCTATTACCTATTTAATGTACACAGTAAATGGTGGTCTTCAGAATGCAACCTAGGTTTGTATGTTTTGTTTCAGCAGTAAATAGTGCTATAATTGAATTAACAGTTGATTGAATTCACCTAAGCTTTAAAATAAAAGATAGGATTTTTAAAATCAGTTATTCACAGTTCCAGAATACATATATCTAGATAATTTAAGGTGGAAAATTGAACAAATATATAGTGATTGGATCAATGAATATAACTACTCCAGAAATTTTACTCATTTACCCTTTCAAACTTTTCTTTATTCAGTATAAGTAAAATTATTTCCCTGTACAATTTTCTTTGCTTAAATTTGCATTTTCTCACCTAAAGATTCACACTAACATGAATATAATTTTCATGGAGAAATTAACATTAATTTGTTACTGAAATAAAATAAATGACATTCTACACAATATCCTATTTGAGAAAAATAATTTCTATTGTCATGTCAAATTTACATTGATTGCCCCAAATGACTGGCTTGCCGGTGCCATTCGGTTATTTGCCTATAAAAATTTGCCATTTACAATTTGCTGTGATATTCCCAATGAAATCTATGCAAATGCAGGCCATAATAAATATTAAATCTTCTTTGAAACATTAATTGCAAAATAATAAGGAAATACCAGGCAGATGTAAATGAAAGCAAATATATAGTATTTCAACATATCACTGAATCTTGCATATCTCAGCATTTGCTTCAGTCTTACAAGACAAGAGTCACAGATTTCAGGGCCTAACTTTAAACTATGAACCTACTCAGACATACACCCACACACCCACATCCCCTGCCCCCCCACACAGAATACACATTTTGGGTTATTAAAAAACTATATTATTAACGTAAGAGTAAACCCAAATGAACTTTCCTACTATTCCTACTGTCCCCCAAATCCCAGGGATGGCAAGAAGAATTGCTTGGTGCTGGGAAAAAGCCATCAAGCCACAAATGTACAGCAGTCACAGCATAACAGAATTTTCCTGTCCCCGGCATAAAAAAAAAAAAAGAAAAAAAATTCACTTCTGTGGAGAAAAGCCCATTCATCCTAGGATTTAAAAACATTCTACAGAAATATTTTCAAGGACAATCGAACAAGAGAGAATTAAATATAAGTAATGCAAGAGGATTCGCTCCAAGTTGGAAACCATTAGATAAAGACCTGCAAACATTTCACGTAATAGCATTCTTAGTTATGAATCACTTTATACATACTGACAACATCAAATGCTGTTGCTAACTAGATATATTTAAATTCTTGACATTTTGAGACTGATTACTATATTTGAAGAAATTAATGTCTAACTTAAACATATCTGCAATCAGAACAAAAGCAAAATAGTGGAACTGAAAAAAATAAGCAAATGTATAAGAGCAGAATGGGAACAAAATGTAGCTAAAACTTCAGTGAGTGACTTAAAATGGATTAGACACAAATGGAGAAAAGATTAGTGAAGTGAATATGACAGAAGAGACTATTCCATTCAGAATGCAGTGTTGAGAGGCAAAGACATAGACATGAAGGCTAAAATAAGTTCTGAAATATATCTAGCCACATTTCCAGAAGGAAAGGACTACAAAATTTGGTTTGAGGTAATATTTGGGAAATGATGGCTAGGAATTTTTCAAATATGTTGAAAGATACCTGTACAAAATTTCACATGACCAACAATCAACCCTCCTCCAGGCAGTTTAAATACAGGATAATCTGTCCCTTAGAAAAAGGAGAATATTTAAAAAAAATAAATAAAAAGAAGATTTGAAAAGCAGGCAGGAGCAATGGTGAAAAAAAGATTACCTCCAAATGAGAGGAGGTTAGCTGGACGACAACAGCAATGGAAACCAGGGGAATGGTCTCCAGTAGGTTGAAAGAACTAACTGCCACCAGCTTTATAAAATCCAGTACCTAGGGAAACTGTCCTTTTTGAGGGAATACAAAGTAAACATATGTCTACTTTTATTTACAATTGTGGCTGCTAATACTGTATATTTAAAATCTAGGCATTTTGAAACTGTAAGAGATAAACTTTGTCATTTTATTATGGTTACATTTGATTATAAACAATGATTTTATGATACAAACTAATATTTAAGTAGTTTTTTAAAACTTTTCTTTCACACAGAAATATATCTATCATCTATTATCTAGTTAGCTATCCGTGACAGTGTGTGCATGTGTGACCCAAATTCATAACAGAATAACGAAGAAATATTTATAACTTCTATACCCTTCTGGTTCTCATTTCTAAACTGGTCACATAGACATAGTACCTTTTTTTCTTTACCTGCTCCATATTCCCTTGTCATTAGAAAGAAACTCCACTGATTGTGGTTCTTTCCTAGGTGAGGTGACCCAAACCATAATTCCTTAAAGTTTAAGGCTACTAGCAGTCCTGTCTGAAGTGGATTACTGTAGTTTTCCATTGACTTTAACCTCGTATATGGTAGTATTCAGAGTACCTTAAGGGGTCTGCTACATTTCACTGTAGCAATGAAATGTCCCATTAGTAATCAGAATCAATCACCCCATACGGTACACCAACCCACTTCTTTGCCTATTGGTTCAGACGCATGAGGAGCCCAAAGTGACCAGGTGGCACTTCAACTTGCAGTTTAAAGGAATCATTTTTGTGATTCCTGATGATTGCTGATTCTCGGTGGAAGCTTTCCTCCTTTTTGAAATCAGACCTCTAGACCAACATAGCCTAAACTTAGAGATAAGGAAACAAAAATTTTGGTAGTAGATTATCTAGGGATAATAGTGAGGGGAACCATTGCTCTTTCCATTGTTTGATTCCTGAACCAGTAAACCATTCTACGGGAGAAATAGCTATTTAGGGGACACTGATTTAGAGCATATACAGCAACCCAGAGGAGAGTGCTCCAGCTCCAATATTGCTACATAAACTAGTGTCGTAACTCCAATTTCAAAAGGCCAATTCAGCCTTCAATGTAGACAAGTATTTCATGATTGAAAGCGTGGTAATACCAGCAAAGTGTATTCATGGGCCCATTGCCACATTGCATTTAATGTGAAGCAAATTGCTCAATTAAAAGCAATGTAGAATATCAAGATGATTAATAAAGCCTTCTCTAAGCCCATGGATGGTAGTTTTGGCAGAAGGCAATATCCAGTGCATCTATTCCCGTAAAACAAAGCACTGTCTTTTCCGTGATAGAAGCAGCCCAAAGTAATCAGCCAGCAAACAAGTAGCTGGCTATTCACCCCTGGAAATGACTTTAAATCAAGGACTCATTGTTATTTTCTGCTGTTGGCAGATTGGACAAAGAGTGGGGCTATAGCCAAGTTGACCTTGGTTAGTAGAAAACCAAGTTCTAGAGTTCTTACAATGCCTCCCCGGCCACCTTGCTCATAAGGCCATTAAGCAATGATAGCAGTGACTGGAAAAGGGAGGCTGGCCGGTATCCATAGAATGGATTAAACAGTCTTCTATTATTAAAAATCATTCTCTTTTAAAATCACCTTTTGATGAACATTTAGCTGGTATACAAATATCTTCATATTCTTTGCCTATTCAGAGAAGTCTATCTATAAATTTCTTCCCCATATTTGTTAAGCATCAATTTTATAATTATTCCTCTCAAGCCCTTGACCTTTCAGCCAAATCATTGGCCATAGTCCATGAATCAATACAAACTTTTATGTTATACATTTCTCCATCCAGGCAAAATGAAAAGCCTTGTTCATCACTTGAAGCTCTGTTCACTGAAAAGATTACCTTCCCCACAGTCCTTTAGGAATGTCCCAGATAGAGGCTATCATCCACCTTTTGGTGATGCATGCATATCATGCAGAAGCATCTGTAAACAAGGCCAATTTTTTTTTTCTTCAGCTAGCTGGTCATAGGGAACTCCCCATGAGGCCAGAGGTGTGGACTTGGAGATAGAAGATATTGTAGCAGGAGTAGGGGCCATGTGCATTTGGGCTATTTTCTTATGCAACTTTCTTGTACCCTCAGGACCTGTTCAAGCCCAATATCATATAGGCCCATTAGAATCACACACCCAACTTCGTGGTTTGATAAGTTAGATAGAACCCAGTTTATGTTGACCATTCAGCATCCATGGCAACTTGGTGATCCATGGTTAAGCACTCAGTCTCTACTAAGGCCTTAAAGTCAGCCTAAAGTCGGTCCTCCAAAGGTATGTAGTCATATGCAGAGGATGGCAGTCTTTGATTAAAAAATCCCAAGGGTCTACACAGTTTCATCTATAGGAGCTGACCAAAGATTCTAAACATGTCTATATCAGCCACCAACACTTTAAGAATTGTCAGACATGTGGGATCATATGGCCCAAGTGGCAAAGCATCTTGCATGTGGAGACTTAAGTATCCTGGGTCCCACTGAAAACAAGAGGATTACTGAAAACCAGAGTACCCAAATAAGGAATATATTGCTTCCAAAATCTAAAAAGGGCCATTATGCATCATGCTTATTTTATGGTGGTACGAGGGGCAAGATGCAACAACCTATCTTTCACCTTAAACTGAATATATATATATATATACACACACACACACACATATATATATATATATATATATACACACACATATATATATATGACAATTTCGTTTCAATATTCCAATATCCATAAGTCTCTGTATATCTTTCACTATGGTAAACAAAGGCAGCTCAAGCATTTCAATTTCATTTACTGTAGGCTAATTTGAGTGAATGTATCAGCCCACCAAACTATTAGAGCCCTTTCTAATCCCTTGAATTGAAAGAATGCAACCAGAATCTGTTTAAGAGGACTATATCCATAAATTCAGCCTGATCCAACCTTCTGCTCTTTCTACCATAATTCTACATCCTTAAGATTCATTCTCACACATATTACAAGATTTCTGTCTGTATAAATTTGAAAAGTCATGCAACTCATCATGAAATCACACTTTGTACCTCAGCCTTTGGGGCATGCCGGAACATGAATCTAGTTATATGTCTAAAAGCAAAGAAAGTATTAGGGTAGGTCCTGAGGGGAATCAGCAATGCCTTGTAAGGCAACTATTTCAGAGGGGGCCATTATAAGCTCTTCATGCAAAGAAAGACTAAACTCCTCAAGGATGGGTGATAGAACAAAGAATACTCACCAGAATTCAGAGGATCAGTGCCTCCAACTTCATCAGGATTGCCCCTATATCCTTATTCCAAGTTTCAGGTTCCTATTTCTTCCCAATCATATCTTCATATTAACAGAAATCTGTACTGTAATTTAGCAACTCAAAGAACTAAGCTTTGAGCTTGGTTTTCAAAAATAATGGCCTGCAGCTACAGGAGACAAAGGGTTTTGTCAAGGCAGATATAGAAATTTTCAGGTAATTTTTGTGGAGATTGAACTTGGAATTTAGAACACTGAATTCATTCTTTTCTTTGCCCACTTTCTCAGTGTTGTTTGAGGCAATCACTCTACTTATATTCCCTATTTAACTAAAACATTTTAGAGTAGCAAATGTGGTGACTCAGAATTTTGCTGTTTATAAGTTTTCAATTAGAATTATTCAATGTCAATTTCTATTGCCACACCATGCCATGGACTTCAAGTTTTTTCTTTACCACTAGAAATAGTCAGTGTGTGATGGGATTATCTGGATTATCTAGAATAGTCTTCCGTACTTCTAGGTGACATTCTTAAAATCATTGGTTATAGATTTAACCCACATCTAGAAAATATCTTCACAACAACACCTGGATTAGGGTTTGATTGAATAACTGGGGATTGTCATCTAGCCAAGTTTACAGGTCAGATACACTATCACAATATCTATGAAGAAAAAAAATGTCACAATATAAGAACTTCAGAAAAATTAAAATATTTAGATTTTTAAAAAATATTTATTTATTTATTTAACAGAGAGAGTACGAGCAGGGGAGCAGCAAGCAGAGGGAGAAGGAGAAGCAGGCTCCCACTGAGTAAGGAGCTCAATGCAGGGCTTGATGCCAGGACCCTGGGATCATGACTTGAGCCTAAGGCAGATGCTTAACCCACTGAGCCACCCCGGTGCCCCAGAAAAATTAAAATATTTAAATAAGTGTGTTTCTGTTCTATGTAATTAGTGTCCTTTTTTGGGCATTCAGAACCTCAAATATTTGTACTCAAATTCAATACTTATTTTCTATATTTTGAATTTTCAACCAAGTAGCACAATAGAAAATGCTGTCAAGTTTTGTTTATAATGCACTTTACTGTGATGAAAAAATGTAAGTAGAGTAGTGAAGTTTATTGGGATAAACCTCTTAGCTTCAGTATGATTTAGGGTAAATCTCTTAACCTGTTTACCTAAAACTTCCTTGTTTATTGTTCCTTTTGTAATTTGGATCCTTTCATAATTGTCTCACTGACTTCACTGCCTTTTTTAGTCACTTAACAAATAAGCTTTTGGTTACATGTCATTATCATACTCATTCTTGGGTTTGCACTCTTTTTTGTTGCTGCTCTTTTCTGGTATAAGTTTCTTCCTCTTATCTATTCTTATCATTCGATCCAACTTTTATCCATGTCCATTTCGTAGTGTTACCTTGTGTTCTCAAAAGTTTCTAAAATGTACTAATCTCTCTCATGAGAGTAAATCTTGATTTACGTGTTAATACTTTCTTGTATTCTAAGTCCTTTCTATATATTATTTTTATCCAATAAAGTTACATTTTCCTTTTCTAGATCTTATACTACAGAGTATTTCAGAAAAATCATTCCATCTTGTAGACATAGCACAACACTCAAGACCAAAGCAATATCAGGTACTAGTGAAGGCAGATTGAGCAGAACCATTTTACTTTCATACGACTAATATGCCTACCTTGTAACTCTGGAAAACGTATAACTTAAATTTTCCTTTACTGGAGGGTTTTGCCCATTTTGATTAAAGCCTGTAGTAACGACTTCCATGAGGCTAAAAGTGAGTCACTCAGGCACCCCAAGGAATTATAAACTATTAATATTCACTGATTTTAAAGCATGCTAATTTATAAAATAGAAGTTTTCTATTCTGAAAATTGCTTAAAATTTTTGTCATTCTTAAGTTTGCATTTGTGAATATAAGTAATACAATTTTTAGATTAGAAATTATTCACAAGTAAGTCGATGATTAAACAACTATTGGAGTAATTGTTTCTACTGTGTATACAAGAGTGTTCCTTCTATGAAAATGTTGTATAGATAAAAATGAATATTCCAACAGAATTTTAGTTATATCAATAAAGAGTATACTTTCTATTTTATTTCTCCTAAAATCAATCGATTTTACAATTAGGAAGATCTATTGAAAATATTTAAAATACAGAAATTAAACCTAATTATCATGATCTTACTGATTTGTTTCTATCACTATTTGTATCCTTCTCTCTACTTTGATAAAGCTCTTTGGATAACAAGCAAGATTAATTTGCAAATACTTAACAGCTATTTTGGATATTTTCAAGCTTTTTTTTTTTTTTTTTTAGCTTCTGGTTACACTTTTATGTGCTCTTGTATTATATCGTCTTGTTCTTAATATGTGTAATCCATGTCTGTGTTAAAAGGATACTTCCAAACTTGGTGTGAATAGTATTACCATTCATGTACATGCAGACAAGTGCTAAACCAGCTTACAATTACTGTTGGTTTTTTTTCTTTCATCTGAAAAATGGCTCTAATCCTGAGAGTGCTAAGGATCATAATAGTAGTGATTTTAATTAAATTTAATATATTGATCCTGCCAGAGTTAGTTCTTGAATTTTGATTCTTAGTTCTTAAATAGAAATATACAGAATTATACAAGCATTATCTAGTTTTCTGTAATGTTATTTTTTTAAAAAGAAGAAACAAATCAGAATGTTATTTTTTTAAAAAGAAGAAACAAATCAGAATCATGAAACAAAGTTCTGAATTCCAATATCCAATGAATGAAATCCATTTTACAAATTTCTAAATATTTTAAGTGAGGTGTCCTATGGAATCCTATTTATTAGCATTTAATAACACAGAAAATGAAAATAAGGAAAGTCTTTTTTTTTAGTATTTATTTAGTAATTTTCTATTCAGTTCCATCAATTTAACTTTATAGACTACATTTGCACACAGCATCTTGTTGCATTCTCTCTCTTTCTCATCCCCACTTCTGTCTCTCTCTGTTATACATATATTCAGCCTCCACTGAATCTCTCTCCCAATCTTTGGCAACTACTAATCTGCTGCATTAATAAAAGCATGAGTAAATGCCCAATTTAATAATTATAATTATATTAAGATTTTTAATATAGCCCTTCTAGTTAATTTGATGTGGATAAAGCATACATCACTCAAGTATATATGTAGGAATACTCAGAAACACACAAATACACACGTAACAATTACCATGTGAAATACATACATTTCATTCCCTCTTAATTTGCCATTCTAATTATTTTCAATATTCACAAACTAACTGTAGTCTCATACAATTCAGAGCATTGACCTTGGTCTGTCTTTATTTTCACATCTCTTTCAAACTTCTCACTGTACTTTACCCATCCAGCATATATGGATCTTTCAGAAAGGAGATAATGTCACTTATTCAGAAATGTCTTCCCAAACTGTTCCAAGTACATGATTTTGTAAAATACTCCGTGTCTCTATGTAGCCCAATACAAGCATATTTAGGTGTTTGGCGGGGGGGAGGTGTTAGACTTTATTTTATTTATTTATTTTAGAGAGAGAGCACTCAAGCAGGGAGAAGAACAGGGGAAGAGGGGGAGAAAGAATCTCAAGCAGACTCCACACTGAGCGTGCAGCCCACAGAGGGCTTGCTCTCACAACCCTTAGATTATGACCTGCGCTGAAATCAAGAGTTGGATGCTTAACTGACTGAGCCACCCAGATGCCCCACATTTAGGTATTTATTATTGTCTTCTCTGTTATAAATCAAGCTTCATTAAGAAAAAAGCATTAACTAATGCATGATCAGATCTAGCACAGTGCCTTGAACATTATAACTGCTCAAAAAAATGTGTGGCATGGTGGAGTGCATGCATAATTTTTAAAAAGATTTTTTAAAAAATATTTTGGCATTCTTAAAATATCTATCTGGATATTCTTCAAGTCTAAAATACACAATATGACTTCTTCACAACCTTTTTTTCCCCTTAACATTCTCCTCTGCCAGTTAACTATTTTTTTAAATTGAGGTGAAATTCACATAACATAAAATTAACCATTTTAATTTGTAAACTTCAGTGGCATTTAGTACATTCACAATGTTATGTAACCACTTCATGTATCAAGATCCAAAAATTTCCATCGCCAAAAGGATACTTCATACCCATTAAGTAGTGACTCTCATTCCTCATTATCTTCTCCAACCTCAGCACAACCACCAATTTGTTTTCAGTCTATATGTGTTTACCTGTTTTGAATATTTCATATAAATGGACTCATGCAATATGTGAACTTTTATTTCTGTTTTTTTCTTTACATGGCATAATGTTTACAAGGACCATCCACGTTACAGTCTATATCTACAGTACACTGTTCCTTTTTATGGGTCAATAATATTCTATTGCATGTATGTACCATATTTTCTTCATTCATTCATTCATTGATAGGCATTTGGGTTGTTTCCACCTTTTGGATATTGTGAAAAGTGCTGCTATGAACATTAGTGTATACATATTTGTTTGAACATGTGTAAGCATATACTTCAGAGTGGAATTGTTCAGCCATATGGTAGTTCCATATTTAACTTTGAAGAACCACCAAACTTTTTTCGACAGTGGCTACATCATTTTACATTTCTACCAGCAATGGGCAAAAGTTTCAACTTCATGTCTCTTCTAACATGTGTCATTTCCCCTTATTTTCTTCTATCCTGTGGGTTGTCTTTCATTTTCTTGATATGTCCTTTGATACACAAACATTTTTAATTTTGATAAAGTCCATTGATCTAATTTTTTAAACTTTGTTAATTTTACTTTTGGTATCATATCTAATATCCATTGCAAAACGCAAAGTCATGATGATTCACTTCGAAGTATAGTAGTCCCTCCTTATCCATAAGGGATACCCTCCTGGGCCCCAGTGGATGCTTGAAAACACAGATAATACCAAATCTTTCATATACTATGCTTTCTCCTATACATATATAGCTATGAGAGAGTTTAATTCATGAATAAGGCATAGTAAGAGAGCAACAATAACTAAAAATAAAATAACTATAATAGTATACTGTAATAAAGTTATGTGAATGTGATCTCTTTCTGTCTCAAAATATCTTGTTGTACTATATTCACCCTTCTTGTGATGATGTGGGATGATAAAATAATTTCATGATGAGACAAAGTAAGGTAAATGGCATAGATATTGTGACACAGTGTTAGGCTACTATTGACCTTCTAATGATGCATCAGAAGGGTCATTTGTTTCTGGACCATTGTTGGTTGGTCATGGGTAACTAAAAAAGAGGAAGGTGAAATATTTATTTATTAAGCTAATATTTATCTTTTCCCAAAGACCAGTGTGGGAGGTAGGTACAATGTACGGTTTAGTGATACCAGAAAGCTGTAAACACCACATAAAATACTGGATATGACATGGGTAAAGAATACCTGTATTGGAATTGTCAATAAAATGGACACACAAAGAAAAGCATATGCACACAACCATGAGATCCTATGCTAAGAATGTTTTTAAAAATATCAGTCTTTGTGTGATAGTAAATATATTTTCCGTAAAGTGATTCTTCGCCAAATACTTTCAAGGCTTTGCCAGGTGAGCATGTAAGGAGGGATTTACAGCACATTAAACACATTGTCACACAACACATTAAAGGACATCATTAATTTATTAGTTATTTTAAAACCATTCTAAGTTGACTTGATTCTCCAAAACATTATTTCCTTAAAATCATCTCATTTTTTAAAATATTTATTTATTTATTTATTTGTTTATTTATTTATTTGAGAGAGAGAGAGCGAGACAGAGAGAGCACAAGCAGGAGGGGCACAGAGAGAGGAAGAGAGACTCCATGCTGAGCATGGAGCCTGATGTAGGGCTCTATCTCAGGACCCTGAGATCATGACCTGAGCCAAAACCAAGAGTCGGATGGTTAACCAACCACGCCACCCAGGAGACCCCACTTAAGATCATCTTAATGTGAGATTAATTTTCTAAACCCTGTATAGCTAACTTTGTTTACCTTTTTCACCAATTTATTCCATTATAAGTAAAGACACTTCTGATTAGGGTAACCGCAGTCTCTGACTTTGCAGACTTTGATAAATGAGTGCGTTAGATACACCCCACAGCTAATGAAATTCCACACCTCAGTTTAGATGACATCAAATGTGCCACAGATTGTTTATTTTCCTAAGCATAATTACTAAGAGAAAAAAAAAATCCCTCGTATATCATTATGGTGTTAAATAATGTGTATCTTCATTGATTTTTAATAGATAACTTAGTTAAAACAACACTGTGGAAGCTTATCTTTTTTGATGCAACAGATGTTGAGTTTACACAAAACAGAAATAAACCCAGGATTCTATACTTGGAATACCCATCTCTTTTTAAGGATAAGGCTTTCCAGTAGCAGATGGTATTCCACACAGTCTTATAAAATAGGGAAAAAAATGTTTGCCTTGACACTGTAAATTAACAGATTGGTTACAACGATGCACATATGGATTAATACATTTTAAATCTGTTTCTTATAGAGCTAGAAAATTCCCACACAGGGCTATATGAGAATTATTAGGCATATCTTTTTAATCCCTAGATTGAAACATAAGTATAAACTCAGATGCCTTGCTAAACATGTATTTATATCCTTGGATTGAACTGAAATTAGTTAACAACAAATCTGACCTTTTCTAGGGGGAAATCTATCTTTTGGCAATATGCTAATTTGTATCTGATTCTGATAAGAACATGTATGATGTCACATTGTGCAGTTCTTTTATCACAATTTTAGAAAAACTATATAAAAATGTCTTTTGACCACAGAATTACATTGAGTTGGTAAATCAATTACTCAAACATTTTTGTAGCAATTTTAGGTAAAGCCCTCTGCGTAAAGCCAATGTCCCTTCCTGCTATACTATACACCTCATTTTTCCATTAGAAAAGATTTTGCTTTTAATAAAAATGTAAGCATAAAATTGTATTTCTATTGCCCTGTCACCATTAAAGGAGTTTAGCCTGTTATTTTTCAATAGTCTATTGTATTTCCTTAGATTATCAAAGTTATACTATAAAAATATGCATTCCAATAGAAAAAATTAGGCCAATAGCTAAAGTTTTATATCCACAGAAAGAAAGCCACAATTTCCTAAATTGCAATAGTAAAGAGTTTTATCATTGCTATGAATTTTTTTTTGTATAAACATGTATTTTATTGAGCTTAAACCTCAATATAGTAGGAATGAGTCCATCTGACATATATTCACAAACATTGGCTTTTTCCTATATTCACTTGCAATAAATGTAGTACAATATATTTAGTACTTTCTTTTCATTTTTACTCCCATTAAAGTAAACTGGAAACCACTCAAATATATTATCTCTCTTGTATCTTTCTAATTACTTGAGTTATCTCACAAAGTTATTGTGCTACAAAGATCACTGTATATATTAAATTTGTGTTTCAAATTGTCACATTAGGTTCATCTTGTGTTATGAACATTCATCCTTCTACTCAGCTAGAATGGTGGTATCTACTCAGCTAGAGACTCTGATCCAAGGTGGCAAACAAATGAGGTGGACTTGAAGGTACAGGAAGGAGCTGACAAAGCCATAGAGTCGACATACAACTGGGGAAGCCAACCTAAATGGGTACAATAGATCTGGACTTGATTCCCCTTTGGTGTTTAACTGAAATATTGAGGAAGCATTACTCAGAAGACAGAAAGTACAACCCAGTTTATCTCTTATCTTCCCTTTATATTTAATCAGTGGTAAGCTTTCCTCTGCCCGGGGTGAAAAATGGAACAATTGTGACTTCTCTAGTTACTCTTAGTTAATAAACAGTCCCAAACATAGGCTTAGTGGTCTGTTTGGTTATATAAGGAAGAAGTTTCATAGTCTTTCTCACTCACTTCTAACATTTGCCAAATACACCTTCTGAGACACCTATGTTAGAGTACAGGGACTGAAAAGAGGGAAAGGGGAACAAAGAAATTTTATGTTTAGTTGCTAATCCAAGTAGATAACCAACCCCTCTCTCCTGTCCTCCTGATTTTGGGGTTCGGTTAGTCACAAGCCCACTAACTTCCCAGGGCAGACAGACATCATATATATGCAGAAAAATACAGTGTGACTATAGGTCATGCCAAGGGTCTTCACAGCATGGCAAGAGCTCTTATCTAAGAATTTCCTCTGTAAGCCCTCTCTCCACTTACCTTCTTCACATTTTTATAGTTTTGATCCTTATCAAGGGTGCCTAGGCTTGGAGCCCAAGCATTGTGAAACCAGTTCTAGTACCTACTCTGTAATATATGTTTTATTTTGCCACCTCATTTTATACCACCTTAATACAAAGGTTACTAATCAAGTGAGCATTTAGGCAATTTCCACAATCTGATTCTATTTTTCCTTCCGACTCTTACTAGTCAATCATGCAATCGGAATTCCAGATTCATCATTAGGTCTGGGATATATATTGCTCATCATACCGTGGCTTTTCTCACAATGGTCTACGGTCTAGATTGTCCTTCTGTTTTCTTTCCACCACCTAAAACGTTAGAAGCTTCCTTAGACATTATGGCATAGATCATCTAAACAAATGAGGACTTGGGCTTAGGGTGGAAAATGACAGCTAAGTGAAAATTGAGTCTGAATAAAAAACACCCAATTTAATATATTTTTATCTTACTTTTTTTACTATTTATGCTGCCTATTTCACCAATAAATTGGGTAGTTGAGTAGGAAACTAAAGAGTTTAGATTAGTTAACAAACCAAGGGATCTTTCAAGTACATTACCCTGCCAGTAATCATTTTTAAAAAGTGATATGATGCAAGCAATTTTCGCTATTTAAAATTCATATTTTACACATGCTGGCCAGTTAGCTCAGCTGGTTAAAGCATGGTGCTAATAAAATTTGTATTTCATAAAAATTAAATAAATCTTGAAAACATGAATTAAGAATCAAAAAAGAATTTACATATCTATTACCACCAAAATAATATAAAGGATAAGAATCATTTACAGCACTGATGGAAAACTAAAAAACAATCTACTCAGGAAAGCATAAACATGTATCCATTAGCAAATTCATTTCTCCATTTATTTGTTATCCACATTGAACTAATATTAAAATTCACTAACATACAATACAAAATAATGCAATAAATATTATTAACTAATACTTATTGAGCACTTCTCAATATTATGGGTACATTTCTAAATGGTTTACAGGCATCATCATATTTAATCTTTATGACTACCTAATGTAGAAGTTATTCTAAATTATATGTAATTATATATTAATATAGTAGTTAGAAAAATATGCCTAGAGACATTAAATGATTTTCCCAACCTCATACAATTAATTAGCAGCAGACTCAATTATCAGACGAAGGTCAATCTGATTTAAAAATCTCTGCAACAATCTTAACAGACACCTCACAAAAGAAGGTACAGACATGGCAAATAATCTATGAAAAGATGTTCCACAGGATATGTCATCAGGAAAATGCAAATAAAAGAAAAAATGAGATACCACTACACACCTATTATAATGGAAAAATTTGAAATAATGATAACACCAAATGCTAGTGAGGACATGGAGCAAAAGAATCTCTCATTCATTGCTGGTGGAAATGCCATGTTGGAAGACAGTTCTGCAGTTTCTTACAAAACTAAACATACTCTTACCATAGGATTCAACAATTGATATTGCTTGATATTCACCCAAAGGAGTTGAAACTTATGTTTGTGCAAAACTTGTACATGGATGTTTATAGCAACTTTATTCATAATTGCTAACATTTGGAAGTAATCAAGATATTCTTCATTAGGTGGGTGGATAAATAAGCTGTGGTCCATTCAGACAATGTTCACTAAAAATAAGTGAGCTATCAAGCCATGAAAAGACGGGGGAGGATACTTAATGTGTATCAGTAAGTGGAAGAAGCTAGTCTGAAAAGGCTACATACTGTGTGATTCCAACTACATGACACTCTAGAAAAGGCAAACAATGGATATTGTAAAAAGATCAGTGGTTTCCACTAAAATTTTTCATGGGGAAGAGAAATGAATGGGTGGTACACAGAAAATTTTTAGGGAAATGAATATATTCTGCAGGATACTATATTGATGAATATATATCATTATACATTTCTCAAAATCCATAGAATGTACAACACCAAAAGTGACTCATAATGTGAACTATGGACTTCAGATGATTATTCTATGTTAATGTAGGTTTATCAGTCATAATAATTACACATCAGTGATAAGAAATGTTGATCATGGAGAAGGCTCTGTATTTGTGCAGGCATAGTGTATATGGGATACACTATGCATCCCATATACACTTTCACTCAGTTTTGCTCTGAACCCATAACTGCTCAAAAGAAAAAGTCTTAAAATACTATAATAGCTTTCATTTTTTTGACAATTATTATCTGTAAACTGTACCTGAATCACCATCAAAGAAAATAGATGTCTGTAATTATAAGAACCTTGATAGGATAGCTTTGGAGTGGAAATCTCAACACTTGAGCAATAGGAAGGCTAGACTTTCGTCTTCTCTGAAAAGCAATTTCTCTACTTTTCTCAGTTCAACGCCATGAAAGATTATATTTGAAAAACAAAAAGTACAAAAATCTACTTTTTCCTTTTGTCATGTGTAATTTTCTTAACAAATAAATAATGCAAAATAAACAAGGAGTAAAGTGTATTTTCCAAATATGCCTATACATTATTACATTTAGTAGAAAATTCACAAAATGTCCTTGCTCATTTAAATAACTCTAATTTATAACAACAAATATCAGATGCTTTGTATCAGCATAGATACGTGAGATGCCTATATGATATTCTGATATTTTTTCAAAGAAAATTAGATTATGTGGAAAATAAAAGGGGATACACAGTGGTTCTGTCTGTCTCATCCAAATAAAATGTTCATAAAGGTCTATAACTTAGAAAGAGGCATTCACCTCAGCTTCTAGTATACAGTTACATAATATCAATCCAAGTTAATTTCATTTATTTGCCCATAGTTATACCCACAGACATTTCTGTAAATCATGTGGAATCAGGTAAAAGATTAAATGGCTTCAATTCATTTAATGTGGAATCGCTCAGACCCCAGGATACAATTTACCGAAAGAGAAGGTGCTTATATCATTTCTAGGGTATTTGAATAAATTTTGCTTTAATAAATTAGAAAATGATAAGCGAGGCTCAATTTCTATCAAATAGAAAAATAAAATGCCAGTAATTGAGGTTTTTTTAACATATTCATTTTTCTGGTAATAAACTTTAACTCAGCCTATCCAGACTGATTATGAGAAGTGGAAAAATAGAGAAAATTGAAACTTGGTGAGGGAAGCATCACGTGGCACACATTGTGAAGAATCCTTACAGAAGGAAGCATCAGAAAAGGCTACACACACATTCATTGCCAATGAAGTAAAGAGCATCTCAGGAAAATGTGGCTTGACAAAAACAGAAACAGTAAGTGTGAGTAACTCAGTAATTGTCCGGGCTTATTTCAATCACATTTCTTTAGTGTTAAATCAGATGTACTTTCCCCCTTTCCACCATTTCAATATATTTCTGCCAACAACTCAAGTGGAATGTGGCCAACAGAAAAACTTCAATTATTTTTCCATCTTGTGAATGCCAAATTCTAATGTATAGTGTCATTTTTATCTACCACCTCTCTTACCCCAAACAAATTACCCTTTCACTGTCTTTTGTTTTCAGGACATGGCAACATGTTTAATGGAAAGGCAAGCTACTATCATCTTTTCCATCTTAGATTGAAATAGAGAAAGTAGGGCATCACAGCTCCATTTGCATATTTTTCTAATCTGGAGAGTAAAATATTTCCAAGAGAAGCAGTGAAGTATGTTCCCTTACCACTGGGCAAATTAAGAAGGAGCAAGATAATGTTTTTCCAGCTGGGCACTGCTGGAGTCAGGAGAAGGCCACTGGTGAGGATTTTTCCAGCTCTCCTCAATTGTAGATGGACAGTTTTTTGATATTATAACTGGAGCGGAAGTGGAGCCAGTCACAAGGGATGATATAGTTGCCGGGATCTGTCAGGATGCTCTTCTCCATGAAGAGGATAAGAGTATTGTTCTAGAATATTCTACCAACTGTGAGTTTTCTGGAAAATTTATTTGAATTTGGTCTAAATCATATTATAAATAAAATGGAAGTAGTATTAGTACTTAGCTTTTTAGTATGTGCTCAATACATGGTTTCATTATTATTCTATTCTACTACTACTACTAACAATACAAAATGGTAATAAAACATTTCAAAATAAAAATAAAATCTGTTATTATTATTATTATTAATCTTTTCATTTAAGAGTGAAGAATTTGGACAATGCATTTTCAATGCATAATATTCAAGGCATAATTATTGTGCCATTGGATTCATGATTCAATAAATATTAATTGGATGTCAGATTGCAACTTAAAAAAAAAAGTCTCATTTGCATTCTAACTTTGTAAAAACAAAAAGAGAAAAAAACAGCAGTTTCAAGAGAAAGCCTCACAGAACCTTTAAGTAAATGATTGTATTCCTTTAGAATTTGGAGTGAAAGTCTTCTGTCTTCTGCAAGTATTTTCCTTTTGAGTAAAAGTGTGGATTGGTGTAGGTTCCTAATAGAAACTGAATCATTATCCGTGGACACAGAGTGTTAATTAGTGGTTAATCTTATTTCTCAGGGTTTAATTTAGGGGATAACAAAAGGGAGTGTGACTCAGCTAAAAAGGCATGAATATCACCTAAAGATGTGGCATATCTTCTTTGAAGGGAGAGTTCATATGGGTTTGTATGTCTGAGGGATAATTATATCATGTTTGTGGAAAGCACTATTTCACTAGTTTCTTATTTTAAAGTTAAATATATTCAAAAATAAATGTCTCAGAATGCCAAATATAGTTAAAATGTTGTTATGAATGAGATGTATGGTTTAAAAAGCTGTGTCTGAATGCTAATTTGACAAAGGATAGACAGTGCTTTGTCACTCTGGTTCAACTGAGAATTAAATTTCCCTTCTCTGTCTTTTTCTAAGTAGTGTTGGCCAACATGGAAAGTTATGCAAGATTTGAAGGTCATTAATCAGTCCAATACAGTGACAGATATAAGACCTAGTTGGTTGCGGCTTATCCTCTCCTCCTATACATGTGCAGATATTTCAGATAAATGGAAACTGAAGCAATTAGCAGGGATCCCAGCCCCACTGACTTGGGACCAGAAGGGCAGCAGGAAAATGGAAGAAATGGTTCCCCATATTATACCTCTCCACAAACTCCACACAAATAATTTGCCCTCCTCATGATCCTCTTCCTCTTCCTCCTGCTACCCCTGCTCGTTCCCCTTCTTTTTTCTCTTCTCCTTCTTTCTTCTTTCTCTTCCTCCTCTTTCTGCTTTCCCTTTTCCTTCTCCTCTCTTTTTCCTTCCATTTTTATAATATTGATGATATTCAGTTAAGCTGGAGAAGTTTCCCAGCATTATTCAAGGTGATGTTTCTTTCAAGGATGAATTTCAGGCATTCTAGAAAAACACAACCCTAGAAATGTGCAGAAATAACTTAAAAATACTTTGATATCAAGGGAGCTTTGGGTATGAGAGCTGTATAAAGGCTCTTATTACTAAATATTATAGGTTTACAGTGGAAAAAATGCAGGCTTCTGTCTATTTCCAAATAATTTGGAAGAGCCAGTTAAGGAAGAGAAAGGTAAATTTTATTAATTAAGAAAAAAAAATGAGAAATTCCTGAAGAATAGGAAGGTTCTCCAGAGAACTACTGAACACATATCATGATTTAAATTTGGAGTGCAGAAATGAAAGCTTGAGGGGAGAGGAGGTTAGATTAGAGGATAGCTTTTAATTTCTCTTCTCACCTTCTTCCACTTTGGTATCTTTCCCTTAATACAATGTGTAGCAATACCATAAGCCTGTTGTTTCAGATGTGGTGATACTTACCACAATGTCTCAGAGTGTGTTGAGCTCATGAAAACAGATGGATGATTAGCCATCCTTTAACATTCCCATCTCCACCTATTCTTCCTCCAAAACCAGTGAGTTTTACAAACTAAGATAACTATCTCTTCCCAATGCTGATGCCTCTTAAAATTTTAAAGGAAAGTCCTCTTCAGAGTTGGTTTTGGTCCAGGGACAGCAAAATGCAGAACACAAAACTGTTTGACTTCAAAATTGTTTGCTGCTTTCTCAATAATTTTGCCTGAACAACAAGATTAAGGAAAAGTTTTTATTATTCAGATTCCATGAAATATTTCAAACCACCTAAATAATGCAGACCTCTCCAATAGACAGAACAATACAAGTAAATGAGACAAATTGTTAAAAATAAGCATGATACATATGAAGGGTCTAGCTCGTGACAAGAAACCAAGGTGTGATTTTCCAGGCCCAACAATAGGCAAATACAAAGACTTTAACTGGCAGACCTCGTGAGGAATATATGCCTTTCCCACACCATAACTAAGGCTTTGCAGTCTCTGAAGAGACTTGCAGACGGGCACTCAGGCCCCTCTGGCTGGTCATGCTCTTACATACCTCCACATATGTAGGTCAGACACTGTTCAGCCAAGGTCTTCCTAATGCCTCTGCAGAGGCCTCCTTGTGTGTATGTGTTTGGGGTGGGAGCGGCAGGGACAGACAGAAAGCGGAAGCTTTAAGGATGCTTTTCCTAGTACTTTTCCACTTCCATTCCTCCCCCTTACCAGGTTTTGACTATCTGGCATTCAACTACAAGACACATAATAAGCAAAACAAATGAACAAAGAACACTGTCAAGGCATCAAATATGCAACAGAACAAGAAGCACAAACTAGTAAGATGTTGAAACTATCAGATAAGGATTTTAATGTAACTATGATTCATATAATACAATGTCTGATAGAAAAGGTGAATGTGTCTGAGCAAACGGGAATTTCCACTAGAGATAAGGAAAATACATAAAAAGGCAAACAGAGTGCTTGAGGTAAAAAGACATGGTGTCAGAGATGAAGCAGCTGTTCAGTGAGTTTATCAACAGGTAGAACAGCAGGAAAAGAATCAATAACCTTGAATATCATTCAATATAAATTTTCCATGTTAAAATAAAGAATTAAGATAAAATAAATTTAAAAGAAAGTAGCATCAAAGAGCTTTGAAGCAAAATGAAATGGCCTAACATGTATGTGGAGTCCTACAAAAAGAAGATAGAGAGAATGAGTGTAAGATATGTTTGAAGAGATTTTAGTTGACATTTTCAAAAACAATAATAAGAAGCAACAAACAATTGATCCAAAAAGGTAGAGAACTCCAAACACTCTCAACAGATGCAGAAAAAGCAGTGGCAAACTTTATGCAGTGATGATAAATCCAACAAAACACAAACTCTCAGCAAACTAGAAGAAACCTCTCTGAAATGGTAAAAATATTTGTAAAAACCTATACCCAATATTATACACAATGGTGAAAAACTCAATGCTTTCCTACCAAGATCTGAAGCAAGGCAGCCAGGTCTGTTTTTACCAGTTCTATTTAACATGACATGGATGACCTATTGCTACAAGGCCATAACAAAAAATAAAGGACATGCAGTTTTGAAAAAGATAAATAAATGTCTTTATTTGCAGATAATTGATGTGGATCCTAGAAAATTACAAAAAATAATTCTTAAGGAATCTACAAAATAAGCTACTAAAATCAATAAATGACTTAAGTAAGGCTGCAACATACAAAGTCAAAAAACTAAAATTAATTTTACTTCTGTATATTATCACCACATAATTGGAAATTGAAATTAAATGAAAAATAACACTTAGAAAAGCATTAAAACCTATAAAATACTCAAGGATACATCTAGGAAATGATGCGCAATATTTGTGTGCTGAAATCTGCAAAACACTGCTGAAAGAAATCAAATAAGCCTATACAATTGGAGATATAAACCATGTATATGGATTGAAATAGTCAATATTTTTAAGATGCCAATTTTTCTTAGATTGATTTATAGTTTTACTGCAATTCTTATCAAAATCATGTTATTTCACTTTTTTCAAATAAGTGGTGAAATTGAAAACTAGGTCATCACCTGAGAATAAAGTAGAACAGAAAATTTTGAAGGTTGGAGGGAAGAGAATAAGTTGTAGGTGAGTTATTTAAGTGGGTAAGTAAAGGGAATAGAAATACGGGCACACCTGAGGTTAGGGACTACAAGTTTACTATCATCTAAAGAAAAGAAAAAGAAAAGTTTAATAAAGAGAAAAAGGAAAAGTATTTCCATAAGAACCCCAAAATTAACAATCTAGACAATTTAAACAGGGTGAGGAGTTTAAATAGGAGAGGTGTTAGGTTTATATATGCAAGTATTTGTCTTGTATGGGGAAATAATAAATCTAATAAAATCAAGAGATTCATAAAGGCAAGAAGCATTACTATGGCCTCAAATTTAAAGGCAAAGACCAAAATAACACAAATAAAATATAACAAAAATCATGATCTATCCAAGAGAAAACATGAGAGACAGAAAGAAAAGTACAATAAATAAAATAAATGTCATAAGTAATTGTAATAAAAACGAAAGTTTTAAAATCAACTGTAAGTCTGTGAGGTATGATAAAAATAATAATTAATAATAATTCTAACAATATATTGCATATAAAGGATACATATATCAAAATATTTGAAGAATATCTAAATAAATGAATTAAAAAGTATTTGTCATATAGAGATGAACTCTAAGGATTAAGGGTGATACTGTCAATATCTGACAAAATAAAATATAGGGAAAAATATTCAAAATCTCATTAAAGGACATCATATGCTGGTTAATGGAATGGTAGAGCAAAATTATATAAACACTTTAAATATAGAAATTCAGCAATGAAGATTACATAAGGAAAAGTAAAACTAATAGAACTTCAGGGAGAAATGAATCAACACTTCTAGCTAGTGACATTAAACAACAGTTTATAAAATAATAAGTCAAGTAGTTAAAAAATAAATTTATAACATATAATTTATGAGCTCAATTTACATCATATGAACTCAGTTTTAATACCCTGAAAAGCAAACAATATATACTCGATTTTAGGACTGAAATAAACTATGAGAGTCTTCTGAAATTGCAGAGGATGAATATTACACATGTTTTCTGATATAATCAATTTAAAAAGCTTATTAACAAAATGATAGCTTAAAGAATGCTCTTTGTTTGGAAAATAAATTATATACTAAATAACATTTATATTATGAAAGGAGAATAAGAAATCCTTAGAAATTGCAGCAATGAAATTGTGAATCTAGCACATGTTTAATTCATACAGATATTTAAGTGTTCAATTACATTGAATAAGAAAAAAACATAAAATATTCAAATAAAGATAGTTAGACATTCAACTTGAGATGTTAAAAAAAGAAGAAAGCTATCAAGAAGATTCAAATACTGAAATGCTGAACTAAAATTAAAGGAGACCTACATCATTGTTCTGAAGCATCAGCCAGTGTCGAATTCAATAGGTCCTTAACAAGCAATGCTTGTCACACTATTTAATACAAACGATGCCCAGAAAAATGTTTTCTCATGGTATTCAGCCTACTTGAGATAGTTACCCAGCCTAATGTAATGTATGTGCTAAGAAATGATCTGAGAGAGCAATAATTTTAATTTCATTATAGATGTCATGTGCTCTTATTTTTCAAAGAACAAATCAAAATGAACATTAAAAAATTAATTGTTGCTTGTTTTTGTTTAAACTATTATCTATTGGAGAACCCTTCTAGAAGAACATTATGATACCAGTGATGGGATTCAGCTATAATTCATGTACCTATTAATCTATTAAGTTCAAAAAATGGAGCTAAGAATTTTAAGTTACTTGCAAAAATCACTTAACTAATAACTAGTGGCCATGATTCAAACACATACAGTTAGGCTTCAGAAAGTATTTGAATTTAAATTACACTTAATTCACATTTAAATGTAAATTCCATACTTTAAAGTATATGATGAAAATCAAACTGTCTGTACATATCTTAGTTCAAGCTGCTCTAACAAATTATCATAGACTGGGGGACTTAGACAATAAACATTTCTCACAGTTCTGCGGACTAGAAGTCCAAGGTCAGGGAGTCTGTGTGACTGGGTTCTTGGTGAGGACCCTTTCCTGCTTTATCGTCAGCTGTCTTGTTGTGTCCTCACATGGCTAAAGGAGAACTGGTTAGCTCTCTGGCCTCTTCTTATAAGGACACGATGCTCTTCATGAGCATTCATTCTCATGACATAATTACCACACAAAAGCCCCAACTCCACAATGCGATCACATTGGAATTAAGGTTTCAACATATGAATTTCAGGGGAACACAAATACTCAATCCATAACAGCACATAATATGTAAAATATACTAAATATAACAAACACGTCTCTCTCTCTTTCCTTATGTTCTGCCATTATAACCATATAAAACAGCTTTTTGAATTCTCAGTATCTTAAAAAGAAAACTATTTGGCAAATAGCACTTTAAATATAAACATATGTGTATGTAGACATGTATATATTTTCAATTTAAGTCATTTTGCTACATCGACTTTCTTATTAACTCTTCCTTTCTAAGATCAAATCTTTCCAGCCTCTTTATCACACAACCTTTTTCCATACAATCACTTATTACTCTATTGAGTTGTAATTTTACATTTATAATGAATTCATTTTATGGTTTTTCCCACTATATTATAAATTCTATAACTGCAACCGATATCTGTTTGTGCTTGCCATTGCAGTCCAGTGCCGGAGAACTTATGGTCAATAAACATTTGGATGGATAAATGATTGAATAAATACATGAATGAATGCCATATCTTAACTAGATCAAAAAGTATGCATATGATAAACATTAAATAATTGATAGTAACTGATCTCTGCAGTTAGAATATAGAGAAAAAATATCATGATAGACTCATTATTTATGTAAATCAATTAAGCTAACTTTGAAACTACAAAATGCCATTCTTTCTGCTATTAAATCTGTTAAGCTATCTTACTTCCTAATTAATTGTACAAATAGACAATTCCTGGTTTGGTGCTTATCTTATATTTGTCTTTTTCTTTTTAGATATTTCTTATATATTGATGCCACATAAAAGTAAAATTATATTAGTATATAAACAAGACTATTCCTGTTAAAATAAGTTGATTTCAGGGGCGCCTGGGTGGCTCAGTCATTAAGCGTCCACCTTCGGGACAGGGCGTGATCCCAGGGTCCTGGGATCGAGCCCCGCATCGGGCTCTCTGCTCCTCTGGAAGCCTGCTTCTTCCTCTCCCACTCCCCCTGCTTGTGTTCCCTCTCTCACTGGTTGTCTCTCTCTGTGAAATAAATAAATAAAATCTTTAAAAAAGAAAAAATAAGTCAATTTCAATTCCTCCCAGTGAAATGTGAATGCAGAGTTGCGTACAAATCAGATAAGTTTAACATTATTTTGTATTTGAAATGTTATTTGTGGCTTCTGTTACTAAAGAGACAATTTATTTGTATAATTAATGATTAGAATCTTCCCAAAGGATTTATTTTTTATGGAAAGAAACCTTTTGCGGATTGCAAGTAATGAAATCGCTTCATCAAGACTCTGTCGTGATTGATTATCTTAGTTCAGGTGATTTTCCTTATTCCTTGTCTAAACAATTCATTGATTTCTTTCATTTACTTTTGTAATGTCTCAAGCATAGCCTTTCATTACTTACTAGTAACAAGGGTTTCGTCTGTGACATACCATTGTATCCATACTATTAAAGAATATATACTTATGCACACATGCATACAAATTTTAGCCTTTAATATTTTATTTTCAAGCTCTAAAGAGTAAGCATGTACAAGAATGTACATCTTAAATAACCCTTTGTCAAATAGTTCTTCACAGAGAATTCAGAATTTCAAATGTTACCTTTTGTGGTTTTAAAGGCAGAACATAGAGGGAGAAATATATTTATTATGTTTAATAAATATTTCCATTATGTCCAGATTGTATTGTTTTAATGATTTCTTAAATTGCTATCCAGAGGTCAATTCAATAGAAAATGAATATTCTTTATTATTAAGAAAACCTCACTCTTATACATAGCTTTTTACAGAAAAAAGAAATAAAATCCATGTTTTCTGTAAGAAAGAGATAACTATAACACAAGACAGTGTTAACAGAAAAAATGTACATATCTTACTTGATAAATACATATATACAGTACCATTGCAAATCATTGTATATAAAACATAGGTAGCAATTGAGAAAACAAATTCATTATTACTATAATGATATTATGTATTTATTTAGAAATGTTTCTGTAATACTACACAAAGAAAAAAATAGCTTAGTCTTATATTCTGATTTACCTCACTTTCCTCAATGTAAATGGAGAAAATCTGCAAGAAGATCAGAGGTTGGGCCACAAATCTTAAAAAAAAAAAAAAAAAAAAAAAAAGCCACCTCACAGGGTAACAATTCATTTTTTATAGACCATTTATCTGGCAATATTAGGCATAAAACACGCGTTACTAAACTTTGAAGGAAACTTGACTAACAACAGATTTTAAAAATCTCAAATATAGAGGAGTGGGAATATACATGTTCAGCACTCAATATTGGTATGGCACTTTAATAAATAATCATGATATTCTTGAGATAGTTAAGAAAAAAATAATTACATAGTTATTTAATGAAGGGACTATTTTCTAAGCAGTGATGTTTGAGACTTAAAATCACTTAAAAAAAGAAAAAGAAAAAACATTCTGAAAATTTCTTTTCTGATTCAAGATGGTGACTGGTTAGCAGATACTGATTTTCAGCAACCTTTTTGCAGATGAGCCCTTGAAACAGCAGAATCCAGAAAAAACAATGTGAAGAAGTTTCTACCCAATCCAAAGGTAAATCTCCTAACTTTTTTTCTAGAGTCAAGGTCATGTCTAGCTTTGCCAATTGATATTTAGCCATGCTTGCCTGCACAAAAGCCCTTCATTCTAGGAGCAACAGAATCTAATATAGATAGGAATTCGGATTTTGTATGGCCTCATTATTTTTTAATCAAATACATCCTCACTGAGCAATCTCAGATTTGTTTTCGAATCACCTTTCCTCAAATTGTCTCTTGATATTTTGCATATCAGTAGTTTAGAAAGAGGGGTGCCTGGGTGGCACAGTCGTTAAGCCTCTGCCTTCAGCTCAGGGCGTGATCCCAGCATTCTAGGATCGAGCCCCACATCAGGCTTCTCCGCTAGAAGCCTGCTTCTTCCTCTCCCACTCCCCCTGCTTGTGTTCCCTCTCTCGCTGGCTGTCTCTCTCTGTCAAAATAAATAAATAAAATCTTAAAAAAAAATAGTTTAGAAAGAGTAGACAGTAGTATTACTTTTTTCCTTGAAATATTCTGAAATTATTCCATATTTTTAAAATTCACTCTCTCTATAAAAACAAAAACAAAACAAAAACCCCAACTACAGTTCTCCCCCACCTGTATTTCTTCTTTACTTTACAGGACAATTCATTTCCAACACTTCTGGTCACCAAATGTGTGTGTGTGTGTGTGTGTGTGTGTGTGTGTGTGTGTGTGTTTTCCCCACACCACGCAATTCTCCAGGACACCAAATGGATGTCCTACAATTCAACTCAATTCTGACAACTATCTACCTGGACATAGCCTCAGATCCCACAGGTTAAGTGTCTGGTTCCACCAAACTGCTCCCACACACAACTTAAGGAGCCAGTTGCAAGTATACCTTGTCGCCTATGGTTTTAACCTACTGGCTATAGATCAGCAGTTCCAATGACCCCATTTTGGGTTCTATTAATTTGCTAGTGTGGCTCACAGTTTTCAGAGAAACATTTTATTTACCAGATTACAGGTTTGTTGCAAAAGGATGTAACTCAGGAACAACGAGATGGAATAGATGCATACGGCAAGGCAGGAAGAAAGGGTCCGAGCTTCCATAACCTCTGTGAGTGCACTGTTCTCCAACATTTCCACATGCTTACCAACTTGGAAACACTCTGAACCCCATCTTTTTTTTTTTTTTTTTTGGCTTTTTACTACATAGGCATGGTTGATTGAGTCATGTATAGAAACTGAGGACTCCAATGGTCAACCTAAGTGGGAAATTGAGTTGTGAGTAGATACAAGATACAAGTCTGAACACCCCTGATCTTGAACATCACAGGTCTGAGTCTATCAACACAGAATCGTTATTAGATTCTGTGGTTCTTAGAGTCTTGGATTCAATGATACTTGAATGGTGTCTTCCATGATGCAAAAGTGCATTACTAAGTGCTGGATAGCATTTCTTGACAATCATCTCAGAATAAAGTTTCCTCAATAATAAGGAGAAATCAATTCCCTGTGTTTGATCTAGGATTGGATCCATTTTTAAAGCTAATTCTGAGCAGGACTCCTTCATAAAAATGGGCAGATCAACCAGGCTCAGCTCATCTTGACTAATAAATAAAGCCATCTTTTAAGATTCACCTTAGAGTGAAGATGAACTTGTGACTTAACCTTCCAATTATTACATTCCATCAAAGTCTTTGGGGATTCTCTATCATCAGTCTCCAAGGGACATTATTAAACATCATAGAAGAGCAACTATCTTGCTCTTACACGTGATTTCACACTGCATATGCTTCTAAAGATTCTAATTCTCTCGTTAAGAATGTCTCCAATGTACTCCCTACCAATCAAAATAGGTAAGTATCTCTATCAATACTTCTAGCAATCTAATATCCGTCTCAAATGATGCGTAGAGGGTTATAAAGATATTTTCATACCTATGGCAATGACAACACATGTACACTACACCTAGATATACTAAACACCAATACTCCATACAGTGTCCAAAATATAACACTGGCAGTGAGCTCACCACTAGCTCTTAGGGAAAATCCTATCTAGCTGTGTTCAGTCCCACTTGCATTAGGAGTGGGCGTTTGTCTTTGTACTCTTTGAAGCCTAAAACTTATCCAAGCTCCCTGCCCACTCCCCCAATATATATATTATATAATGTGTTCTTCTGACAAAGTAAGCTAGAGAGAAGAAAATATCATTAAGTGAATTGTGAGGAAGAGAAAATACATTTACACCACTGTACTGTATGTATTGAAAAAAATCTGTATGCAAGTGGACCTGTGCAGTTCAAACCCATGTTGTTCAAGGGTCAACTATATTGAGAGAGAGAGAATATTCAAATAAAAACGTTTGAGTCATTGATGACATTATTAAGCCACTGAACCAACCCTGGAGCCTCTATTATGCAGCTTCAATTATGTAATTATTAAAAGTTCTTATTACTTGCAACTGACAGTGAAATTAACTGAACTGTATACTAAATGTCTCTATCTGACTTATGAGATAGAGACCAGATTTATATGTCACCTTTTGATATCGCCCTGAAAAAAATCTCTGCCTGAGATTTTCCTGACATATTTCTGATCGTTACAATGTTTACCTGACAATGTTAGCCTAGACAATACAAAAAAGATGTAAAAAAATATGTATTTCAAGTCTAACCTTTGAGTTTTTGTATGGGAATTTGGAATTGTGTTGCAATTCAGGGAGATTAAGGTTTAATTCTCAATCTGTGACAGAATGGATGAAAAAGAGTGTGTTGACACTAGAAGTGGGTGATGTTTTCCTTTGGGTAAGAGCAATGTTTGAAAAAAAAATCTGACCATTCAACAGCTGCTATCTTTTAAATGAGCAGTTCAGTGTGTGTGTGTGTGTGTGTGTGTGTGTGTGTGTGAGGTGGGGAGTTTGGGGTGCAGTAGTGTCAGTTGTAATTCAGAAGAAGTATTCAAATGAATTCTGCATAACAGTAAAACATCAAGTTCGCAAAATCTAAAACACTCATTCATATGTAGCATAAACGTTGCCATAAGCTAAGGAAGTAGATGGTACCAAACTGAATGCTGGAATATCAGGGACAAATACAAACAGATTGTTTGCTAGTGATGGATACCATTGGGATGAAGGAGTTTCATGAATGTTTGAGGAGGAAAATCCAGTACAAAATGAGGTAGTTAGAATGGAAGTGGAAAAACGTAGGATGAGATCAGTTTCTGTGCCGGGCCATATTGGAGCAGATGGGAAAGGCAGTAGATGATACTGTGAGCTGCGGGTTAGAGAGGTGTTCAGACCCATTCTTGGAATTTTTGTTTCTAGGTGGAAATGACCTCATGCAATTCATAAACCCAACAAGAGTGTCTGATCACGTGACTTCTAATAGAACGTTACCTACAAACTGCAGCGGATAGAATAAGAATTGGAGAGCCTTGTTCAGGGGCTTAGGAATCTTTTGGGTATAGCTGTATAAGTCTGTAACTGTGCCTTTCTCTACGCGACACAACAGACAGATGGAGCAGGCATCGACTGATTCCCTAACTCAAATTCATAAGTTCTCTTATACCATTTGTCCTCAGAGCATTCCTTCATAAGAAAGTGAAAGCGTTCTTTCATTGACATGATCACTATCTCTACTAGGTGACTCAGTGTTGTGTTATTAAAGCATGCATTTAAAAACAGTTCAAAATCAACAATTAAGCATTCTAAACATAGAAAACTAGAGGTGGCTATGAAAGCAAAATTGAACTTAAAAGGAAGAAATATAAACTGTCATCTAAGCGAACCCCTAAATAGAGCAAAGTGTATCCATACTGCATACCTATTATTGAGGAAAAAATTTACTTGTATGATTTCGCTTCGCATTCAAACAGACTTCTATTTGAAATCTCAAAAGTTCTTTTGTATTCCTAAGCTGAATGGTAAATGCTTTGTATGAGAGAATTCTTTTATTCAAAGTGTATGTTATTATTTGATATTTCTGAAATTTCCCTTAAGCTTTTAGGCAGATACCACACACACTAAAACACTTGAGTTTTAAAATAACTGGTATTATAAGAAATAGGCACAAATTGAGTATCTAAAATACTTCATCATTATTTTTCTGTGAACAGAATCCACTTTATAAACTCAAAGTCAGTTTTTTGGGGGGAGGGGCCGTTATCATGAATACCCATGAATTGTGTTCATTTTCCATTTATGCTGCAAATAGTCAACACTAGAACTGCAGTATAACAACTTAATCAACAAACTGTAATGCTCTTCATTCTCATGTGTCTAGATTTTCCTAGGCCAAAATGACTTATATGCTTTATATGAAAATTAAACGTGCAATAATGGGAAACTCTTTTTGATTCTTTCTTTTATTGTAAGTACAAAACTAAATATTTGAATTCTTTAACTTACAAACAGGTCATATTCCAAACATCCACTTTAAAATCAGGTGGGGGGAAATAAGAATACATTTTCTTACGAAAATAGCAGTTAAACATCATAGCTGATTTGAGGATCCTAAATGTGAAATTTCTGTCAGGCCAGGATTTATGATCAGAAATGTGTACTCTCTCAGTGGAACAAGGTTTTCTCGGTCTCCCCACTCCCCTTATCTCTCAGCAGGGTGCTCCTGCTTCCTCATAACCAAGCTGCTTGAGCAAGGTTGGAAGGTGGGCTGATGGGTAGACTATCACTTTCAAGTAGGTTAAGGACATTGATTCTTTCAACTGATTATGTTGAAGTCCCACCCAGCTCAAACGAGTCCAAGCATTAATAGGTACCATTAACTCTCGTAGAGCTCAAATTCTGCTCAAATGAGACCGATGGTAAATAAATACAAATATGATAAATTAACAGATCTTGATAGAAATAGGTCAAGGTGATGAGGCACAGAGATGTTAGGTGAATTTTTTAAATTGAGCGGTGAGGAAAGACCATTTTCAGGAAATGACATTCAACCTTGGGCCAGGATGACAAGAAGGACTTGACTAAGTTGATAAACCAAGTGTATCTGTGGGACTAAAGCGTTGGGGCCTTAAGCCTAGTGACAAGTGGTGAAGTGATAGCATATCAGGAGGAGGCACTCTCTGTATAAATTTGCAAACATATCCTGGTATGTAAGCGAAGATTTTCAGGTTAAGTAACGTTGTATTTAACATTTGGAAAGAACACACTTACTGAAGTTAGCCCAATAATGAAGGCCTACTCTCTTTTCCATTTCTTTTCTTTGCGTTTTCTCCATTTTACTTTTCCTTTCTTCTTTTGCATTTCTCTTTCCTTTATATTTATAAGGAAGACAGATTTTAGAATTGAATCTGATATTGTGACTTAAGAACAAATTATATAATTGCATTCTCAAACTTAAAATATTTCCTAATGTGTGTAGTCATCCAGTCATTTAACAAATATATATTAAATGTGTTCTCAGTGGGGAGACTAACCTAGTTATCAGGTATAGAGCAGCAAACATGAGAGGCAGGGCAGAGACAGACAATAAAATTAAACAAAATAACTAAAACACGTACTGAGTAAGACAGTGATGGGGCACCTGCATGGCTCAGTTGGTTAAGCGCCTGCCTTCTGCTCAGGTCTTGATCCCAGGGTCCTGGGATCAGCTCAGGGCTCCTGAGCTTCCTGCTCAGTGGGGAGTCTGCTTCCTCCTCTCCTCCAGCCCCTACCCCCTGCTTGAACACTCTCTCTCTCTGTCTCTCTCTCAAATAAATAAATAAAATCTTTAAGAAAAAAGAGAGTGATATATGTGAGGAAGAAAAATGAAGCAAGGCAGATAGATGTTGAATATTAGGGGACGGGAGACAGATTTCAATTTCATACAGCCTTGTCCAAAAGGTTACCTTCATTGAGAAGATAATGTAGAAATAAGGACTGGAGGATGAGGAAGTGTATCTTGTGTAAACCTGAAACAAAACGCTTTCAGGTGGATGAACGTGAAAGTACACATACCCTGACCTAGCAGCATGAGGGCTGTGCTTAAGAAGAGCCTGAAGGCAGTATACATAATCCCAGGACCAGATCCTATAGGGCTGTGGAGAGCATTGTAGAAATTTTGCTTTTACACTGAGAAAATGGGGAATTTTTGGAAAGTTTTGATCAGAATAGTGATAGGATATGTCTGAGTTATAACAAAATCCCTCTAGCTGCTTTGTGAAAACAAACAAGAGAAGGGCTAAGACGAAACTAAAAGATTAATTAGGAGATATTAAATAACAGAGGCAAGAGATGAATGTTGCTGGGCAAAGTGGTAGCTTAGAAGAAAGAAGTAGCAGATTCTAGATATGTTTGCAGTAAATTCCTATAGAATTGTAGAAGAATTGGATGTTGGATGTGAGAAAAAGAAAAAAAAAAAAAAGCAGTGATGATTCCAATTCTTGGCCTAAGCAATAGGAAGGAAAGGGTTGGCTTTAACAAAGAGGAGGAATATAAGAGAAGCAAAGTTCTATTTATTCCGAGTAAAGACTGGAGGTAAACCAAGGGCCTTGTTTTTCAACCTTTTAAGTTTGAAACACCTATTAGAATCCAAGTGGAGATGAAATTCAGCCAGTTAAATGAATGACCAAAGACAAGTCTATAAGGATGGTATTTGGAGTCCTAATAGAGGTTGAGGTCAATAAGAAAGCAAATGTAGAGTGAAAAGAAACCAGGAATAAATCCTTGGGACACTAAAATGTCAAGGTCTGGAGATAAATTGTTAGTTTTGCACAGGAAATAGACAATGAGATCAATCCAAAGCAAAGAATATGAATGTTGTACTTTACAGTTAAGGCAAGGAACACATAACCAACTGTGTTATTTGCTATAATAAGACTGATTTAGACGAATAATTGAAAGCTGGATTTTATGGCACTGGCAAGGACATTGCGAGGGATTATCAGAATTAAAAAGAATGGGTGGAGATGACTCAACAGAAAATCAGGTGAAAGCAATTGAAAACATTGACTGTACCTCTTTTGAGGTATTTGGCCTTATCTAAAAGAAAAGAGGGGAATCCGTGAAAGAGTTTAAGAGAGAGCTTTTGTGATTTTAGTTTTTAGTGGAAAATAGAAATACTCTTATGATCGGGAACAATCTATGAGATAAAGAATCATAGGGAATGCAGGAACAGGATGGGAGAGAAGCTGAAATCATATCCATTGAGCCAGGAGTGAGGGTGGACACTGTTGTATGCAAGAGCACAGAAAATTCTATCACTACAGTAACAGAAGGGACTAAATACATGAAGCTAGGTGCAAATTGTGGAATTCTCTTTCGATCTTTTTTCCCAGTTAAATATGAAGCAAGACCATTCACCTGAGAGTGAGGGTGGGAAAGAGAATTGCAAACATTGTGGAGATGTAAAATCATTGTCGAAGAGAGTGGGAGGGCCACTGATTCAGGGAAATGGAGAATGACTCCTGGGAGACAACTTAAAGTTAGCGATCATTAATTTTAAAATCTGCTTTGCTCTAGCCATTTTCAGCTACAGAAGTGAAGCTTTGATACTTTCATGTTCTACTTTATTTATTTCTCCACTGATTGGATTGTTGTTATACATTTTTTGTTCTATCTGTATGCTCTCATAAATTATACGACATACACCTAGTACTCTGTTTTAACAACACTTGTTTTTTAACCTTCAAACACGTGCTACGTCCACTGACACAACACTGTTACAGCATGCCTGTGGGCATAAAGACTAACTATAGTTTAGCTCATCACATTTAAAGAACGATAAAGCTCACCTGAAGAATGTGCTTATAAGACCACCCAAGATCAATGCAATAAATTCGTATTTTAGGATTAATGACTTCTTTGTTGCAAGAAAATCGCTGAATGAACATATGGTCAAAATATACAGATAAATGGTGGGTGTATTTTTAAGAAAATCTAATAATACATATTTTCAAAATATTATACGATGGTTATTACATTGTCTAGCATAGGGACAGAAATCAGTGTTACCAAATAGTACTAGTAGCAGTGTTATTACTATTGTTATTAATAATATGTTTATTCCCCAAACTGTTTACTTAAGATTTCTACAATTATACCAAATTGCTCTGGTTTTATCATCAACTCTTCCATTTCCTCACCAAATTTTGTTACTTCCATTACCTACTTGTTAGTTGTCTTTCAGCATGTTGGCTTTGGATTGCAACTACAATACAGTCCCCTGATTGTCACTGTCATCTCTCGTTACAGCTTCTTCCATTATGCTACCACTGATTAACCAGAATTATATTTCTAAAATTGTGAATCTAAACAAAATTTACTTACTGAATGTTTTTGGGTGGCTGCCAGTCACCTCCCAAATATACTATGGTACCCTGTGTGTCTTTCTGCTATGCTGGCAAAATAATTTCACTTGCATCTCATACCCAGCCATGTCAAATTCCACAAAACGAACACAAAATGCTGGTTTTTGCTGTTTTTCTAGGCCTGACTAACTCTAAATATTCTCTTCAGGGTAAGATCGGATATTACCTCTAGAAGGCAATCTTCCGTAATCACAGGCAGTTAATAATACTCTTAAAATCATAAAATAACTCATACCTACTTTTATTTAGCTCTTAACTGGTTCTGAGTTCTTCCAGAGAAGAGCTCATGTGGTGTTTATTTCTAATTCTCTGTACTTAAAACAAAACTGTCAGTATTAGAAAGGTACAATAAACAATTGTTAAGAGAATGAGTTAATTAATGAATTAATTAATAGGCAATGTCATCTTCTTTTGAATATTAAAATAAGCAAGAGCAGAAACAATGCAAGGAAACACTACTCTTAAAAAGTAATATTAACTACAATTATTTTTTTTACAAAGGCCCAAAATATTTCATATCAAATCTATAAATAACTTAATGATATTCAACTTTTGGAAAACACTTTAATTTTATTAATTGGGAAACTTTCTGTTTAAGAAGCAGAAACAATAGAGCAACACATTTTGAGAGACATTTTAATTAGGGTATTACAGAAAATTAGCAAGTAGAAAAAGTAGCTGACATAGCTAATGACATTAGTGGCATCTAATTCAACATGTGAATAAGGTAAATAGTCCCCAAAGTATAAATATGATGGATCATGAAATGTCCTGATTAGGCTAAGCAAATACTGTAATTTTGACCTACCACTGAACTTCCAGAGCTAGTCAACAGATCCTTAATTATCAGTTTAAATACTTCCAAAATTATGCAGAGTTAATTGCTATTTTAATAAGCATTTTCAGACTAACAGGTCATTGCACTCATTTTGGATGATTAGTTTAAGGACATAACACCTTTGAGAATAACAACATAGTGATTTTATAAATAAATTAATTAAATGTCTTTCAAAAATATGATGAGAAATAAATTTTTATGATTTTTTTTCTTAGATGTCGTATTAATTTTAAAGACAAGGGGTAAAGTTATACTACCACCCTGTGTTTTGGCAGAATCAGTTAGGCTTCTAGCGATTGTGTCTATGACAATGTTAGTGTGGCCCAGCCTCTTACTTTTTCACCCAGAGCACTATTTTTAGAAAGTCCTCCAAAAAAATCTCAGAAAAAAAAATATTAGGGTCACCTGGGTGGCTCAGTCGGTTGAGTATCTGCCTTTGGCTCAGGTCATGATCCCAGGGTCCTGGAACTGAGTCCCTCATTGGGCTCCTTGCTTAGCGGGGAGCCTGCTTCTCCCTCTGCCCCTCCTCTGTTTGTGCTCTCTCTCTGACAAATAAATAAAACCTCTTAAAAAAAAAAGAAAATATTCTTTCTTTTTTTTTCTTTTATATGATGTTACCAAAGTGTTTGTGATTTAACTAGCTGTGTTTAAAAACGTTAAGTGATGTATTCTGCAATAAACACCTATCTTTCACTACTTCTATCATTGCAGAAATACTATACAGGATCTTAGGTGAAACCTTTCTCTTGTCTTTACATTTCGATAAGCACCTTCTATGTAATGCCTCAAGAAGAAATAGACTTGACTGAGTATAATCCATCTTTCTTCTTTCCTTTCTCATTTCCTCAAGATTGAAAGTATAATTTAGCCAGTTTTAAATATTCATATATGTCTGTTGTGTTATAATTTCTGCTTTTAATTCATTGAGACAATTTCTTTTCAGCACATTTGAGAAAATAGAGATGTATAATTAATATCAATTAGCAATTGCTAATTCTTTAAAATACATTTTTATGTTATAATTCTTTTCTTATTTTGCACACACAAAAAATGCATAGGTCCTGTATAAGTTGTCTAGGGCTTCTGTAACAAAATACCACAAACTAAGTGGCTTAAAAAAACCCAGAAATTTATTTTCTTGGGTTACCTGGGTGGCTCAGTTGGTTAAGCATCTGCCTTCAGCTCAGGTCACGATCTTGGGGTCCCGGAATTGAACCCCACATCAGGCTCTCTGCTCAGCAAGAATCCTGCTTCTCCCTTTCCCTCTGCCTGCCACTCTGCCTACTTGTGCTCTCTCTCTGTGTATCAAATAAATAAAATCTAAAAAAAAAAAAAAAAAAAGGAAAGAAAAGAAATGTATTTTCTCACAGTTCGGAGGTTAGAAGTCCAAGAAGGTGTCAATAGCATTACATTCTGTCTGAAAACTGTGGGGGAGAATCCCTTCTTCCTTCTTCTTCTTCTTTTTTTTTTTTTGTTTAAGATTTTATTTGTTTATTTATTTGAGAGAACGAGAGAGAGTGAGAGAGAAAACACAAGCAAGGAGGTGGGGAAAGGGTAGAGGAGGGAGCCCAACAGAGGGCTTGATCTCAGGATCCTGGGATCACTACCTGAGCCGAAGGCAGTCACTTAACTGACTGAGCCACCCAGGGACCCTGCCTTCCCTGCTTCCATGAAGCTTTTGGTGGTAGTCATCAATCCTTGGCATTCCTTGGCACTCACAGTCACAGTGCTTTCATCTCTGTGCCCATTGTCACATGACGTTCTCCCCTGGTGTCTCTGTGTCTTTATGCTAACCCAGTCCCACCTCATCATAACTAAGTATATCTGAATGGTTCTATCTCCCAACAGAATCACCTTCTGTCATCCTAGAGGTTACTCGAACATATCTATTTGGGGAACACATTGAACTCAACAGGCACCATGCAGCTCCTTTCTGGTTATTACACCTTGTTTTACTGTGGTCAGCTTTTTGACGAAGAATTGCGTGAACAGAATGTTTTTAGAGGGTAATGGGATACAGCACTTAGCAACTTCAATTCAGATTTTTTGTGTTTTATTTTTAGCTTTTATTTAACCTTGAGCACATTTTAAACAAATCTACACATTTTAAGTGCCATGGATGGGCCTATCTTCCCTTCATTTTCAACAACATTCAAAATGTTATGGCTAACAGCAAGCCCATTCAGTCACCTGTGCTTTATGTTGACACTTCCTCCTGCTTCATCTGCTTCTCCAACAATTTTTCTTAGGTAGGAAGTTAGGTGAACATAATAAAATAGCAGCTTAATCTCCCAGCCAATCCAACTTGTTGGATATTGTCTCTACAAGAGCATTCTTGGTTTCATCCATGGTTTTATTTTCTCTGGGTACCATTGCACTAATCAAAAGTTCATTTGAAAAGAGTTTTCAGTATTATAAAAATGTGTATTTAGAAAAATCTCTGTCCTTGGGTTTTGAAGAACCAGATGCCAATTTTCATCAATTATCTTCACTTTATCCTATATTTCAAAATATTTGTCAGTTATGTTTCAAAGTTTGTTGGTAATGGTGATGTCACTGAAGATGAAGACTTTTTATATCTTTATTTCTTTAGAAAAAAATTGGGGAGTAAAAGTCACATTTAGTTAATCCAAATGCTATTAATGTTAATAAGGAATTAATACCAAAGGCATGTGAGTCATATAATATTTCTCAAAACATAAATAGACTAGGTGTATATTACTGAAGCATTAGCACACTGTAGTCAATCATAAAGACAACAAACATAGTGAGCATATTTGCTTAAGAAAAAGTAAGTACTTGGGGTGCCTGGATGGCGCAGTCGTTAAGCGTCTGCCTTTGGCTCAGGGCGTGATCCTGGCATTCTGGGATCGAGCCCCACATCAGACTCCTCCTGCTGGGAGGCTGCTTCTTCCTATTCCACTCCCCCTGCTTTCTCACTGGTTGTCTCTCTCTGTCAAATAAATAAATAAAATCTTTAAAAAAAAAGGTAAATACTAAACTGCTTCTTAAATTTTACAGTAATCACTCTTACTATAAATATAATGGCATGTGTATTCACAGAAGCTATCCACAGCTAGATCTCAGCATTGTCTAAAACAGCAAGAAATGTCAGAAAGGTTAAATCTCCATCAATAGATTTCAGTACATAAATATAATTTAAAAAACACTATGCAATAATAAAGTTTGTATTTTATGAGAATATTTAATGACATGGGAATTTTGTATAAAAAGCAGTTGAACAGTGGGGTGCCTGGGTGGCTCCGTTGGCTAAGCGTCCAACTCTTGGTTTCTACTGAGGTCATGATCTCAGGGTCATGGTCTCAGTCAGTGTCATCAGATCAAGACACATGTCAGGCTTCATGCTGGGTGTAGAGCCTGCTTAAGAGTCTCTCTCTCACCTTCTCCCTCTGACCCTCCTCCTCTACTCTCTAAAAACAAAAAAAAAAACAAAAAAAAAGAGAAAGAAACAATTGAAAAATATTATATATATTTCCTAAATTTAATATTTATAAACCTCAATAAATCTATTATATGAACATACTACATATAACAAAAATACAAAAATATTAATACATTAATAATATGGGTGTTCTCTCTGTTCAATTTTTTCAGTAGATTTTATTTTTTAGAACAGTTTTAAGTTCACAGCAAGACTGGGTGGAAGGTACAGAGATTGTTCATGTACCCACTGGCCCCATGCATGCCTAGTCTTCCCCATTATCAACATCCCCCACCAGAGAGGCACATTTGTTACAATGGATGAACCAACATTAACACATTATTATCACCCAGCATCAATGCTTTTTTTTTAAATACAAAAAATGTTGTTAGCTGGCTTTTTACTCAATCTAGGGAATATATGTGGGCTACATGCTATATTAATAAAGTAGGCTAGTTTATGCTCTGATAACTAGTTAAACCTTCTATCTCAGTTAAGCAAGTTGCTTAACACAAGAAAAGTTTATTTTTTGCTCACTCCATAGGTTTTATCCCAGTTGATAAGTGGAATTGCAGGAGGTGGCATTCTATTCCACATGGTCAGTCAAAAATACAGGATAGTGTAGAATTCTCTGACATTTCAAATCACAGTCTGTGGTTACTGTTACAGAGAACAGAGATCTGTAGGAATCATCCCTTTGTTCCATTTTGACCATATAGGCAAACAGATTTTACTGCATTTCACTATATTACACTTCCCAGATATTGTGTTGTTTTTTTTTTTTTTTTTTTTTTTTTACAAATTGAAGGTGTGGTAACCCTGCATCAAGTAAGCCTTACTGATGTAGTGTCATTTTTCTGATAGCATTTTCTCACTTCTTGTCTCTGTATCACATTTGGGTAATTCTCACAATATTTCACACTTCTCACTACTATTATATTTGTCATTGTGATCTGTGATCAGTGAGCTTTGATGTTACTATTGTAATTGTTTGGGGGTCCCATAAATCATTCCCCTGTAAGACAGCAAACTTAATAAATGTTATGTGTGTTCTGACTGCTCCGCTGACCAGCTGTTCCTCTGTCTCTCTCCTTCTTCTTCTCCCTACTTCCTGACACACAACAATACTGAAATTAGGCCAGTTAATAGCTCTACACTGACCTCTAAGTGTTCATGTGAAAGGAAAGTTGTATGTCTTTCAATGATTAGGCTTAGTGAGGAAAGCATATTCAAGACCAAGATAGGGTGAAAAATAGGCCTCTTTCACCAAACAGCCAAGTTGTGAATGCAAAGTTAAAGTTCTTGAAGGAAATTAAAAGTGTTAGTCCAGTGAACACACAAATGATAAGAAAGTGAAACAGCCTTATTGATCATCTGGAGAAAGTTTCAGTTGTCTGGATAGATCAAACCAGCCACAACATTCCCTTAAACCTATGCCTCATCCAGAGGAAGGCCCTAAATCTTCAATTCCATAAAGGCTGAGACAGATAAGGAAGATACAGAAGAAAAGCTTAAAGCTAGCAGAGGTTGGTTCATGAGGTTTAAAGAACCATACTATCTCCAGAATATAAAAATATAAGATGAAGCAACAAGTGCTGATGTAGAAACCGCAGCAAGTTCTCCAGAAGATCTAGTGAAAATCATTAATGCAGTGGCTACACTAAACAATAGATATTCAATTTAGACACAACAGACTTCTATTGGGGGAAAATGTCATCTAGGACTTTCATAGCTAGAGAAGAGAAGTTAATGCTGGGCTTCAAAGCTTCAAAGGACAGGCTGACTCTTTAGGTAGGGGCTACTGCACCTGATGACTTTAAGTCGAAGCCAATGTTCATTGACCATTCCGAACATCCTGGGGCCCTGGAGAATTATGCTAGATCTACTCCGCCTGTGCTCCGTCAATGGAACAACAAAATTTGGATGACAGCACATCAGTTTACAACATAGTTTCCTGATTATTTCAAGTTCATTGTTGAGACCTACTTCTCAAAAAAAAAAAAAAAAAAAAAGATTCCTTCCAAAATATGACTGCTCATTGACAATGCACCTAGTCACCCAAGAGCTCTGGTGGAGATAGACAAGATTACTGTTGTTTTCATGCCTGTTAATGAAATATCCATTCTGCAGCCCATGGATCAAGGAGTCATTTCAACTCTCAGGTTTTCTTATTTAAAAAATACATGTTGTAAGGCTATTACTACCATAGAGCATAATTCTTGTGATGGCTCTGGGTAAAGTAAATTGAAAACCTTCTGCAAAGGATTCACCATTATAGATGCCATTAAGTACATTTGTGATTCATAAGTAGTCAAAATATCAACCTGAAGAGGAGTTTAGAAGAAGTTGATTCCAGCCTTCATGAATGACTTTGAGGAGTTCAAGACTTCAGTGGAGGAAGTAACTGCAGATATGGTGGAAATAGCAAGAGAACTAGAATTTGAAATGGAGCCTAAAGATGTGATTGAATTGCTGTAATCTCATAACACTTCAATGAAAGAGGAGTTGCTTCTTATGAATTGTGGGAATTCATAGTGCCTGGCTAGAAAAGATTTCATAAACACATGCCTCCCTGGATGAGACTAGTTGAAAAACAAAGAAAGGGTGTCCAGAAAATTGGGCCCCCTTTAAGGTTTCTGGGCTGAAAACAACCAGATCGTCATTGCGACTCAACGCACTCATCCAGGGAGTAAATGCTTGACTTAGGAGAAACACCGATCTTTGGAGGTCACGCACTCCACATGCTCCCTGTCTGCATGCCCATCATGAACATGGCTTATTCTATTCAAAGGATACTCCCTATGCCACTGTCCTGATTATTACAGCTTCACATTCCTTCTTCTTTTTTGTTTCCCCTTGTTGTATTGATAACATTCACATTAAAGATGGAGGCAAAGTCTGGTGTGGGACCTTTCGCCGCTAGAGCATCTGGTCCCCAGGCCCCCTCTCCTTTCTCCCACAAAGGTGTCTGGAATAATCTTTTCATTCGCCATCTCAGGGTTTGCTGGCCAAACCCGACAATGGATGAGCACAGAAAGTAGTCTCTTGCAATGGAATCTACTCCTGGTGAAGATGCTGTGAAGACTGTTGAAATGACAATGAAAGATTTAGATTCTCACGTATACTTAGTTAATAAAGCAGCAGCAGGGTCTGAAAGGATCGACTCTGATTTTAAAAGTTCTACTATCAAATAGCATCACATAGTACAGAGAAATTGTTTGTGAAAAATAGAGTCAATGTAATAAACCTCATTGTTGTCTTATTGTAAGAAATTGCCACAGCCAGCCTGACCTTTGGCAAGCACCACCCTGATCAGTCAGCAGCCATCAACATCAAGGCCTCCACCAGCAAAAAAAGTTGATGACTCACTAAAAGTTCAGTTGATAGCATTTTTTAGCAATAAAAAAATGTTTCAATTAAGGTGCGTGCATTGCTTTGTGAAGGCATTATGCCATTGTACACCTAATAGAGTGCAGTGCAATAACTTTTATATGCACTACAAAACCCCAAAAATGTTTTCACTCACTTTATTGCAATATTTGTTTTATTGCAGTGGCTTGGAACCAAACCCACAATCTCTCTGAGGTAAGCCAGATTAATCACATAGAAGGCTTTGCCCAGGAAGAGGGATAGTGTGAATACATAGTATTGTCTCTGTGACACATTGAATATTTAAAAATCACATTGGTTATATATTTAAGGGACAGATAATATTTTAGGAGTAATAATCCAAGGCATGAGATTCCTTTGTGATAGCTGACATTATGAGGCAGGCTATATATTTTTATATGACATTAAGTAATAATCAAATGCCAGTGAATAGTATGACCACCACATTTCAAATTATATAAGCAATTGCTTTTTCTACTTGACGTATAATTGACACACAACCTTATATTAGTTTCAGGTATACAATGTAATGATTTGGTATTTGTATATATTGCAAAATGATCACCATAATAAATCTAGTTACCGCTGTCACCACAGTTACAAAATTCTTTTTTCTTGTGATGAGAACTTTTAACGTCTGATTAGCAACTTTCAAAACCACAGTATGGGATATTTTACTCTAGGCACCACCGTATACATTACATACTCACTTGATTGCAGTATTTGTTTTATTGTAGTGGTCTGGAACCAAACCCACAGTGTCTCTGCGGTATGCCTATATCCCATTTGCCACATTAATCACATGGAGTGCTAGAAACTGACTTATTTTCTCTGAGTTGCTTACTTTATAACTGGAAATGTGTACCTTTTACCCTCTTCACCCATCTCACCCTCCTTCCTTTGGCAACTATTAATCTGTTCTATTTATGAGCTCATTTTTTGTTTGCTTTTAGATTCCACATATAAGTGAGATCATATGGTATTTGTCTTTCTCTGACTTACTAAAAGCAATGGCTTTTCATTGCATCCTTTTCTGTTTAATCTGGTTGCTTCTTACATGAACAACATTATTTAGCAGCTTATGATTCAGAAGCAACAGGAATTCACCCAAGCTTTACTAGATGGCTTTTAATTTATATCTCATGCACAGTGTTTTCTTTCTCACTTTCTCCCTTCCTCTATGTCTGTCTCTTTCACTCATGTTGCCATGTACCTATATATTTAAGACTAAAAAGTGAGATACCAAAATAATAATAGTGAACTCAGGATAGTAAGATAGCCAAAATAATTAATAATAATAATAATTCTTATTATTATTGTGGACACTTTTCTGTATTTTGCAAATAAAACACAAATTAATTATATAATGTGTAACTTAGAGAAAAATCACTAAAATGAATTCAGATGTGCCTGTTTAATTTATATCATATTACAACCATAAACAGTTTTCAGAAAATCAATAACAACTTGTCGGCAATAGTGAAAGCAGAAGAGGAAAGTAGACAAACATTATCTGTGTTCATCTATTTAAAAAAGAGCCCATTAGACTGAAGTGGCTTTGATGCCATAGTAGTCTATGTAAGCAAACCAAAACCTAAGCCTATGAATGATTTAAGATTATGAAATTGAAACCTAAGGCCACCCAATTACAAAAAACCAACTAGGCTTTAAACTTAGTCAGTAATGTCCTTATTTTGCTCCTGCCCCTACTTTGTAAAAATCTCTCCTCCAAGCTCCTGGGATGGAGCTCCTAATAACTTCCAGTTTGACAACACCCTATTCTAATTGGCTTTTGTTCAAATAAACTCTTAAAATGCTTAATATGCCTCAGTTTATCTTTTAACACATGTTCTTTTGAATGCGTCACCAGTGTGATTTCATTTGCACTAAATGTGGCAGAGAGAATGATAATATATTCAAATATTTCTTCTACCTTCCCCAACCTTCCATGCGTATCGGGCAAATGGGCAAATTTATAATCTGAAGTTTTGTTTTATTTTGTTTTGTTTAAAACTGGAAGAAATGTTGGAATATTTTCGGAATCAAGACAATAGCCTCAAGATTTGGTTTTGAGACTTGGATAAAAATAAATGAGTTGAATTATATGAACTTTTGGCCTAAAAATATGAATACATTTGGCAACACAAAAAATACATAATAGAGTAAACAAAGTATATTTCCTTCTTAAAACAGACATTATATGGAAACAAACTAGTGATTAGGATACAGAATCATCAATGATATACGGTTGTTCCCCTTTATCCATGGGGGATGCATTCTAACACCCCCAGTAGATGTTTGAAACTGTGGGTAGTACCAATCCTACATAATATCGTTTCCCCTATACACACTCACTTATATAAAGTTTAATTTATAAACTAGGCAAAGTAAGAGATTAACAATAACAACCAATAATAAAATAGAACAATTATAACAATATATTGTAATAAAAGTTATACGAATAAGGTCTCTCTCCCTCAAAATATCTTATTGTACTGTAATCACTCTTCTTCTTGTGATGATGTGAGATGATGAAATGCCTATGCTGTGAGACGGAGTGAGGGGAATGGGTGGACATTGTGACATAGCATTAGGCTACTATCAACCTTCTGATGACATGTCAAAAGGAGGATCATCTGCTTCTGGACCCCAGGGGACTATGGGTAACAGAAACTGTGGATAAGGGGAAACTACTGTACTTCCTACTTAAAATCGATATGAATATTTATATTCATATCAATTATATATATGCATATTTATTAATTGAATTTAAGTCAACTGCTAGATATATTGACTAATAAGCAGAGACATGAAATGGTACATTTGCCTTTATTTGAAAAGCATAGAAGCATGGGAAGATTTAAAGGCATTTAAAGATGAAAATTAGCAAAAAGAGCAAAGCTCACCTTATACTACCTAGTACATTTTGTTGCCAAAGCAATATAAATAAATAAATAAAAATAATAATACATAATTACTGTGTGTAAATTCTCATATACTTTCTTATAGTGTCCCACAGAGCATTAAAACATCTTTGCGTTGCTTTATAAACACTTCTCATAACATCTTTAAACCTACTAAAGCTAGTTGCTTTTTAGAAAAATGTTTCTGGTTTCCTTTATGAAGAAAACTAAACTTACGTTTAAAATATGGGTAGGAAAATAAATTTTATTAGATCAAGCTTTATAAGTCCCGACAAGGTTTTGCTAACCTTTGAAGTAGTTTACACACATTCACACTGGTTTTTGTTTGTTTTTAGTAAATCAGTAAGCCCCACTAATATGTGTGCTATTCCATGATGATATTACTTGTGTCTCTGTAAGACAGTCGGAATTAATACCTTCAGAATTTTATTTGGAATTATTCTCCTTTTCAAAGGTAACACCTACTACCTGGAAATTTTCAGCCTTCAAATTAATAAAATATAACACAGCAATCACATAATATATATCAATATAATTAGCTTTTCAGATTCTAGGACCAAAAATTTTAAGAATTAATCTTCTCAAAAGGAAGATTGATTTGCGAAAAGTGAGTTATTAGGGGAACAGGGGCAGGAGCAGGAAAAGGTGTCAGGTAACCAAGAGACAAAATAAGTTATTTAATGCCCTAGTAGATCCATGAACCTGAATTTTGACACCTTAGAAAAAACTGTCTAATTTTATGACCTATATGAGTCTTTTGCTATTTTGCCTTCTAACTTGAAAATATCTGCTAGAAATTCTTAAATATAAAATATTCAATCTCAGCTACACCATAGTTATTTAACTCTTAGCAGCAATATTTGTATAACTTTACATATTTCTACATTTAGAGATGACTCTTCATCCATGGCAGAAATTTAGAAAATTGAATTATAAATTTAAAGGTTAGCTAAGTAAAATCTAGTGAGAGAAGTAGATGAATATAGTTGATTCGCATGAGAAATAACAGTGCAATAAAGAAAAAGAATAATCAAAATTACTTGCTGTTTTCTCTTCCCCTTAGTACTCTAGGTACTTTAGAAAATATTTGAATTCTCAGTATAAACAGTATGTGCCACTTAATAAAAAACTACAAACTTTTAAAAAATATAATTTTAAAGCCAAGCAATGCTTTAGAGACTCTATAATTATTCTGCATATGAACATTTAAATCTTGTTGAAACAGTGATAACCAAATCATTTCAACACACACACATGGAGTTCTTTAATGAAAAACATGTGAAAACAAGGTACAAAGAAAAACCTTGTCTTAGGAAAAAGAATTGCAGGAATCTTCTAGAAGATGCTACCCCTCCCTCTTCCACTTCAGTATTAATACTTTTCAGACTGCAGAATCAGTTATATTCTATTGTGTTTTAGCATTCAGCCTAATTGAAAAGAAATAAAAGTCATCTAAAGCACAACCGGAAAATACAGTGAAAATGTAATCTGTCATTCTCTTTTCTAATGCCATTTTAAATAGGTCTTAAAGCCAATGTGGGAAGCATCTTATTTCTCTTGTGGTGTCATTTTTTTTTTCTTCAGAGAAATCCCTAACCACCAAATGACAAATTTGGTCTTACACCTAGAAAAAACACTCAAAGCTCAGTTTTACCTTTCTTTGAAGAATAATTTTCCTATCATAAATTAATCTCATTTGGAAATGATTTTTAAAATATGATTTATGCAAAACAAATCTCAGTTCCCAGAATAACCTGTATTTGTGGTTGTTATGCCACAGCTAGAAGAGAAATTACTGATCAGCGAGCTGTTTCGGAATGGCAACGTGAACTGCAACTCGGATTAAGGAATCTGATGAAGCATAACATACCATGAAAGAAATAAAAACCTTTTATAGGGCTCATGGGCATTATTGACAGGTTTCTACTGCCTTTTAGATATGATTCCATTCAGCAGGAGATCTCATTTGTAAAGAACCCTTTATTTAAACATAATAAAATGCCCCATTAAATTAGGGGAAGCCCCAAATGCTTTCCCATTTATATGGTTCTGTGTAGGGGATTATTTCTATGAAATATTTGGAAACACTTTCTGGCTTATTACATTAAACTAAAACTTGAGATAAAGAAAAAAGATAGATATGTTTTTACAGTATGTCGGGTTTATTTATATTTGAAAAAATAATAACGATTTGCGCAAACCTAGTTTTAGGATGACACATTTCTTCAATTATGAAAACAACAGTACTTATTTTGTTAAATCTATATCACTCTAGCTAAGTTACTACTTCTGTAAATAAATACTTTATTAAGAGCCCAATTCTTTAAAAAAAATTAAATGCTATATTGAACTCGTATTTCAAAATACAAGTTTACTATATAATCTTATCATGGCAGCATGATCAAGTCACACATATTTTCCAAAATGACTTTGTAAATCTCTTTGTAAATGAACTCGCACATGGTAAAAATGGAAAGCTTGATTTCAAATATGAATTTGAAAGAAGGTATTTTTCCTTTTTAAGGATGAATGCATTTAACTTCTTTATGTCTCTAGTTTTCAATCTCCACCACACATCAAAATCATCCAAAAAGATAGTAGACACCAACAGAAGGGTCCTCAGACCCAATATCTAGAGATTTTGATTCTGGTTATCTGGGATCGAGCTTGGATATTAGTACTTTTTTTTTTTTTATTAGCTCCTTTTAAGAGTATGGCTGGGATGCTAATGCACATGGGGTATTAATAACAACTGCTCAAAACAAGGAGAAAACCAAGTGAATAAGAGCGGAGACCAGGTATGACAGTGTGCAGTTCTATAGTGATACTCTCTAGATTGATAATTTTTTTTCTTTTCACTTGAAGTTAAGATTCTACTAGTGGCCCAGGAATAAACTATCTTAATATCAACAATTTTTTAACTGTCATGTAATATAACAATTGCCAAAAGAAATTAGAATGTTAGCATCAATTGTAAGTCTGGGGATGTTTTTAACTCTTTGCTAATATGTGGAAGTCAACATGTAAAAAGCATTCTCAGTTAATACAAAGAGATAACATTTCTGGTACAAAGTGATAAAAAATCAGTTTTGCAAGCTGACTTGAAAATTATTTTAGTTGTTTTCTTTTAAGGAAATTTTCTTAATATTTATATCTCTTAGCTACAATTCTGATACATTTCACACCTGCTATATGAAGTAGTTCACAGGACCCAATGTCTACAGTAGTGAATGAATGTATATTAGCTACTTACTGCATCCTATATATCACATACAAAATTTTACTATAAAATTGTAAATCCAATGAATTTATTTTTAAAATGTGTATAAATCATTCAGTTTCAAAATATAGCAAATTAAACAATCTAAAAGTGTAAGTTATTAATATTTATATCTAGGCCTTCACCCTGCAGATTATTTTTTTTAAAGATTTAATTTATTTATTTGACCGAGAGAGACAGCCAGTGAGAGAGGGAACACAAGCAGGGGGAGTGGGAGAGGAAGAAGCAGGCTGCCAGCGGAGCAGAGAGCCCGATGCGGGGCTCGATCCCAGGACCCTGGGATCACGCCCTGAGCGGGAGGCAGATGCTTAATGACTGAGCCACCCAGGTACCCCACACTGCAGATTATTTTCTAAACTATATACAGCCAGAATCACTACAGTTTGTAATCTGCCAGATATTGATGCTGTTAATAATGGTATGCTATATTATCATCTTCTTCCACACCTGTTTCTTCCACTTCTTCATCATTGTCACCTTGATGAAGGTGACAATCTCTTTACTATAGTTATCGTCTTCTTATGAAATACTTTCTTTCATGAAGTAGAATATGAGTCATGAAACTGTATATTCATTGAAAAAATACTCCAATTGCTAATCATCAACCATTTTGACACTGAAAGAAACATCCTCAGGGTGTTAACATTCCTCCTCAGGAGTCACAGGAACATAAAACAGTTACAGTGTTCAACTTGCCACTTCTACTGCCTCATGATTTTCATAGTATCAGTTTGTCTTTGCTGTCAGTTTACCTGCCCATCCTCTACCACATGCTGTCTATTATTTCTATCCTATGAGAAAAGTAGAGATTAGAATGACTCAAATCAGCCTTATAGACTCTGGTTTTCCTAGCACTTTGAACTGGAGTTCAAAGCAAAATTCTATAGTAAAACACAAAAGCTTGGCAACATCTGAGAAACTGGACTCTTACAAGAGCTCTGGAATAAGTATTTCATGTTTCTGAATCACCTATTTGAGCACACATTCGTAAAATAGTCAACAAACAATAAAGGAACAACACATTCACACTCAGGACGGCCTTCTCCTTCATACTTTTTGTTCTCCTCAACCTTGCATTTTCTCATAAATTGCCCTCTAACCAATTTGTTTCATTCACGTTCATCCCTTCTAAACTCATAAATTGCATAGATCACAGAATATCTCTCTCCAAACAAGGCTGGACAGAACTGGATGCCTCCTTTTAGGATTATTAACTTTCTTACAGTGTTTGGTTTCTATTTGTACTATTTCTACTTGAAGGTTGTTAGGACAGTAACTTATTGTTTAACAACTTCCAGCAAGTGCTAAACATAGCCTGCAGATACTCCAGTGGATTAGCATGTCTTTCTAAAAAAGTTCCATGAACAGAAGAATTGTTTTCCCTTTTACAGTTGTTTTTTTCTCAATCGCTCGACTTCTTCCATAAGTCAGCTTCCTCATTTTCTGCAGCATTTTCCATCTGCATCACTAGCATGGTACACAGATGCCTGGTCTAGAGGTTTGTTGGCATTTGTAGAATCTCAATTATCTTCCTCTTCACTGTCTTTGAAGCTAAACTAAAATGATATCTTGTATCTATGGGTCTGTGAGTTGTTTTGGAACCAGATATACCAGCTTGTCAGCGTTGCTTGGTATTGTTTTGTAATTGGATTTTGTCTGCCCTTGAGTTTGGAGGAGTCTAGCGTTTGGGGGGGGGGGTGGTTCAGGATTAAGGCTGTGCATGTTGCTAGAATGGACCTGCACATTAGCTCATGTGAAAACTCTACCACCAGCTGACTTGGAGATTCCCTGTGGCACAGTGGTTAGTCCTAATGCTGACAGTGGTTAAAGACTTGGAGACAAAGAATGTGCAGTGGTAGAAACACAAAGAAGCTTATTCCTGAGTTCTCAGGTTTCCCTCCAATACATATTTTTCCATTGTTAAAGTCTGTACTTTGTAATAACACTGTTCCAGGTGTATAAACTGATGAAATTCCAGAGTCCATTCTGCATCCAAACACCTAAGTTGTTCCAAGTCTAATTAACAATGCACTTCTTCATAAAAGACTATTTGTACACTAACACCAATAATTTTCCTTTGACTGTATTCCTATAACATCATAAATATTTATTAGCACTTTGCACAGATATATTTGGCAAATTTTTAATTAATTTTTAGGTTCTAATTTACCACTGCATGGTAAATTCCATGAGGACAAGAACCATATATTTTTTATTTATATATGTGTCGGTGGAACCCAACACAGAGATCAAAAAATAATTGCCCTCTGGCTGAAGAATTATGAAGTGAAACAGAGCCTTACAGATGTGAGGTAACAATATATTTAAATATCACTGTGGAGTAACCAGTGAGGAAAGGTAAAGTTATGAGGGGTTATGGTTAAACTGAAAAATATGGTTCCTGACATGATGGAAGAAATGTTATCGATAGTACAAAAAAAAGGGGGGAGGGAGATTTTTTCTTATTAAACCCAAGTCTAATCAAATAGAAGAAGGAAGGGGAATAGTTTAAGAGATTCATATTTAATAAGTTGATTTTTATTCAGAAGTAGGAGATGAGATTTTTCTGCTTGAGTGAGGGGAGAGTATTAAAGTAGAAAGTTAGAAGTTGTTGAAAAAAATCTGAAATAAAAGCCGTAAAGAATAGGCAGAGAGCCTTGTATATGGCAGCAAATATTAAAGTTATTGCCCAGCCCTCTGCAGTGGAAATTATTATGCAAGGTGTAGCATGTAGAGGGCTCTTTACATTTAGAAAAATATGATTTAAAAAAACTAAATAAAAAATGAATATATAAAAGAAGGTCTAAGCAGGAATCAATGACAATAGTGTTATGAAGCAAAGATTAAAAATTATTCAAATGTGTGATATATACAGTGAAAATAAAACAATAAAATAAAATAAAGTAAGAAAACACGTATTATTTCCAGAAAGAATTATATGTATATCTGCTCTGGTTGAATCACTGTAAATGATTTCAAAATATTTTGTCCGTGTGTCATCTTTTTCTTCTGGCAATTCTAATTTACTCGTTGATGGATTTGCCCTACTTCTTTCTACCTACTGGGTCATTTATATGTGTCTCTATTATTATTGTTATTATTGATGTTTCATTGAAGCTTAGTATTGACAGTTGGTCTGCATTCTGTGCTATAGGCCCAGCATTTATCTGAGAGCAAATATTTCTATAATAGTGGATTATTGATATAGCAGTCATAAAGCTATGCATTACCTTTCCAATGGACCATAATGAAGACACTCTGTATCTGATTTTCTTACACTCTCCTTCCTTCAGACTTTTGGAAGACTTACATCAAGCTCCTTTTTAGATATTTCCAGCAGAAGAAAGACAAGAACTAAACCATGGGTCTCATGTGAATTTCACAAACAGGAGTTTACAGATTTGTCCCTATCAAAATTTTCCTGGGGATAGGGATAGCAATGACCCTGATGCTTTTTAGTGCTGATCTCCAAGCTTCTGCATATCTTACAGGGGAGAAAATTCTTCACAGCCATCTTCACTAACCATGAGCCTTATTTCAACCTACTGTTTGCCAGGCACAAGGCAACATGCCTTAGGAAAGGTAGAAGAATGAGGGAGATGAGTCTGACACTCATAGAAACACACCACTCACATCTCCTGGCTGAGGGAGCATAGGTGGCTGAGCCCAGTTACTGCCCTTGTGAATCCACCATCGCCTTTCTGCAGGCCACATTTCCCTTTCCACCCCACCTCCCAGTCTGATCCTATTAATGAATGAGCATGGCTTGGGGATCTAGTGTAAGCCCATGCCTTCAGGAAACTGGTCTCTAATGGCCACATTTGGCTTGATACTCAAGTCTGCTGCTCCAAAGATTTCTTAGAACTATGCTCTTGTCAGAGATTCTTCCTACATGTTCACAAGTGCCAGACCATTTAGTAGTCTGAAGGCTTTCCTGCCTTCCCTTTATCCTTCACAAAGTATTTCCTGCAATAAATCTTGTGTATGTTATATAAGCATGTCCTGGTGACTGCCTTTGAGATGTCCCAAACTGACACAATGGGAATGGAAGATTTATATATAATATCATTTTTCTTAAAATCTTTGCTATTTCTCTAATATCACATTGCATAAAAATCAAAATATATTATGTCAGATTAGGGTTTATTCCAAGAAGGTAAGAAATCTACCGATGTAATCCATTTCACCAGCAATTACCATAGGCTCACATCAATAGATGCTGAAAATGCATTTGATGGTTTCAAAGCCATTTCTAATCAAGACACAGAATAGAAAGAAGTTAGTTACATCACGTATAATAAAATACATTTACTAGAAGACAGTGGCAACTATTATTCTAAGTGGCAAAGCCCTGAAAGAAATCTGATTAAAAGTAAAAACTTGTCATGGATACCTATTAAAACTATTAATATCTGTGTGTGCCTCAGAAGTGATTGAAAGAAATATCTATAGGCAGAGCTAAGTGATATAATATATACAGATCTTCCTCAGTGTATTATGAGGTTACAACCTGATGAAAATACTGTAAGTTGAAAATGCATTTACTACAGTAACCTACTCAAGATCCTAGCGTAGCCTACGCTACCTTAAACACACTCAGAACATTTATATTAACCTACAATTGGGCACAATTATCTAACGCAAAGCTTGCTTTATAATAAAGAGTTGACTATCTCATATAATTTACTGAATATTATACTGAAAGTGAAAACAGAACAGTTACAGGGATACAGAAAGTTTGTAAGTGTATTGGTTGTTTACCCTCGTGATCCCATGGCTGACTGGGAGCTGTGGCTCCCTGCTGCTACCAGGATCAAGAGACAGTATAATACTCTACCCTGGAAAAAGATCAAAATTCAAACCATGGTTTCTACTAAATGTGTATCACTTTTGCACTATCATAAATTCAAAAAATCATATGTTGAGCCATCATAAATTTTGGGCCATCTGTATTAGGAAGTTTTGATATGATATGGTAGTTGTAAAGATTATCATCTTTCTCTTCTACTTCTAGAAATCATAAGAAGTAATTAGAAAAATAAAAAGAATCACATTCTCCATGTTCACTGAAACGTGGAGTCAGATATGATTTACAGGTTCTAGAGCATAAAGATTGTAAGGGATCAATTGAATCTCTACAGATGTCATGCAGGAGTAAGTGTGGAGGTTATTTGCTTGGCCTGTAGGGGGCAGGTCGCAAGATGCACTGCAAACGCGTACTTCCCACAGATAAAGGAAACACCCTGAAGGGTAAACACTAAAATCTCTGATTTCCAATAACCAGATATGTAACTTCAATGGGTTGAGACTAGGTAGAATATATTTCCAGAGAGATGGAGAGAGGAGGCATGCAGAGCAGAGAGCATCGAGGGATCTCAGCAGAAAAGGATTTCCAGTGTCTGGAAAGTGCATGTCCTGAATTGAATGTGTTTACCACGAATTGAAGAAATCTATTTTGCAGCAGTTTTTGATACAACTGGCAAGTCCAGGGCTGTCAGCAGAAATCCTCCAGAATCAACTTTGTACAAAGAAACACCAGAGATGGATTTTCAAAGAGCACACGGAGATGGCTTATTTATGGGAAGCTCTCAGTCTCTAGGTCAGAAGAATAATTCAGAGCCTTGACCTCTTCATCCCTAACAGGAAATCCTTGCAAACAGTCTAATAAAAACCAATATATTCAATAATGAGTTATAAGAAATGTTACATCACTGTAATTGTATTTTTTAGAATAATTTGAAGAAAATAAACTTTTCTATCTCAAAGAGTTATGTATATAGAATTTTTTAAGAGCAAGTGGTAAGCAACTATTCTGTCATGAGATAATGAACACACACAGGCTTAGGTTTGCAATTACTCTTATGAAGGGAGATCACAAAGCAGAAGTGTAAAAAGTCAGGGAAAGTGTAAAACTTGAGCGGAAAAATAAAATCATTAGGCAAATGAAGACAAAATTAGAAGTGATACCAGGGAGAAATCCATCGGAAGAAATACAGCAGTGACTTGAAGAACAAAAATGAGGAAATTAATTCACACGCAATCAAAATTAATTTGGAAAAAAAAGGTTTTTTAAAAAAATTTTTTACAAGTGAATGATCAAGATTTTATTACTTATAATTAATTTTGTTTCATATTTCTATACTTATGGGAAAAATCAGTTCTGGTTACAAGTTTGACTTTTTTAACAATTAAAAATATTTACAATTAAACTCTAGTTGCCACTCTGTTACAAACAGTGAAATGACAATATACTAAGGAATATCTTAGAATGTGCACAAAAGTAGGAGTTTGCACAAGCCCTCCATGGAAGACACTCTTGCAGGAAGTCCTGCTGCCTGCACTTGAAAACCATCAATAGACGTGCACGGAGAGTGCGTGTGTCATAGGTCCTCTCAAGAAACTTTGGCTGAAGGCATACTGCATCTGCTTCTAAGGTTTTGGAAAGCTGGTCTCTGACTATGCAAATCCCTGCTATAGTTCATTTCCATTATATCCTTCTAATGTGATTTCCCAATATTATTTGCTACTTGGTGCATTAGTTTTCTATAGCTGCAGCAACAAATTACCACAAATGGTAGCTTAAAACAACGTGAATTTATTATCTTACAGTGCTGTAGGTTCAGAGTCTGGTAGAGGTCTTGCCAGGTATCAGAGGCAGCATTATTTGCCGGAGGCTCCAGGATTTTAAATGGCAATACATGTTTAAGAGGCCTGGGGAAAAATCACATTTATATTTTATATTTTAAAAATCACATTTTATATTTTGTTGGTAGGAGTAAATTGATACAACAGCTATGGATAAGAATATCATATATATATATATCAGATTATATATATATAATCGGATAAGTTACAAAATAATGTACCCTTTAACCAAAAAATTTTGTTTCAGACAATTTATTATATATTATATACTATGATGCATTATACTTGCATGAGTACCATTCATTATAACCTGTATGTAACGGTAAAGTAGTAAAATCCAAGCAATTACATGGATTAAGTAAAGTTTTACACATGCAAACAGTAGAAAATTTAATTTTATAGGTCCAAAAAGGGCTGACAAATGTCTCTACATCCTGAAATAGGAGGACTTTTTAAAATATTTATAAGTGGACGAAGTGCTGAATAGTATATGTAATGATTATCTTTGTTAGAAAGTAAGGAGGGAGTCAGATCTGTACTTGTTTTCTTGTACATACATAAAGCAAATGTGGACAGACTGATAGGAATCTGTGAAGGCATGCTGACAGACGGTGAGGTAGAAATATGATAAGAATATATATTCATTATTTAGTATTTTTAACTTTTAATTTGACTTATATAATTGCATTCTATATATTAAAAGATGCTAAGAACATGCAAAGCTAATAAATAAAATACAAGAGGGGTATTTTGGGGTGGTTTAAGCAGTGGGATGACATCATCTGTATTTTATGTCTATATTTGTAAACTAATACTTTATGGAAATAATGATATAAAGTGTATGAGTTTGGGATGACTCTTGAGAGAAAAGCTATAGGAATCTTAGATGGCTTCAGTTATTCCTTCAGCAAATATTTATTGAGTACTTTATATGTGCCAAGGCTGTACAAAGTCTCTGGTCCTTCGACGTTAGCAGCGATGTGGGAAGGAGAAAGTTTAAGGGTGACTTCAAGGACATTCGTGTAAACTATTGGAAGAATAGAAGCACCATAGACTGATGAGAAATGGTGGTAAAGGGAGAAACTTGAGGAGGGAGTTCCAATATGAATATTTACATTAGTGATGTACTTTTGACAGGTGGAGATGTTAAGTGAAGAGGTGGATATATTAATACCTGAATTTTTTTCATAATTCATAAATCTGTTTGACTTCTCAAAATAAGTCAATAGGTCTCTGAAAATATGGTGAGATATACCATGTTTCTCTGTGGGAAAACTCAATATTTTAAAAATGATACTTCTATTCTTAATTGAACTGTAAATATAATTCAGCCTTAACTAAAATTCTAGAAGGTATTAATGGAATTTTGAAAGTTTATTCTAAAAATCTGGTAAGAAAACTGTGTAAAATTGGCCAAGATATTCCTTAAAAATTTGAATTCTTATCACACAAAAGATATCAAAATGCTATAAAACTGTCCTTTTTATAGGTCTCCGGAATTGGTGCAGAAATGGTAAAAAAGTGGTTTCATTGTTATGTTATTTCACAATTCTTAGTTCAAAAGTTTGAATTTTAAGGGAATTGGCTAGGCTGTGAGCACTCTCAACACTTTTTCTCTGAAACCTTTTTTTTTCTCTTTGTTTGGTGAGTATGCTGGGGAAACCCTTAAAATAGCCAGCTTTCTGGTGGTGCACACCTTCATTTTAGCTGATCCTACCTGCTGTATCAAGGGCATAACCTTAACATTGGGTCAGGTTTCTCCTTGCCGTAGCTGTTGGCATTGGACACGAACTCTGCAGTCCCACAGTACTGCTGCTTTCAAACCCTGGGGATCAGCATATATGAAATGGATTCCGAATAGCATGGGCACGTCTGCTTCACAGTTCACTTTTTGCCTCCAGATAGTACCTTCTAGCTTAGAAGATGCTAGTAATCCTGTCAACTTGGCTCATTCCTTATCTGGTCCATCCTGCAGTACATTTTTTTCTTTTCAGAGATTCCTGAAGAATTACAGCACGCAGGTGAAGTCCTTACGTAAGCTATATAGATCCAAGGCGTACATTATTTTTAATATTATATTAGCTGGTTTTAAAATTTTTTTGAGGAGGCAAAAACATATCTGTGCCCACATTATCATGTCAATAGCATTTTCCCCTTATATCTTAATCAATAAAAAGGCAAAACTTTAAAAAAATGAAACAAAACAAAAGCCCTCACAAATACACAAATCTTACCATTTTAACTGATTTTTATCATGCCACTTCAGTTCTCTTGAAAAAAAGGGAACAACTTAAATAAATCAATAATTGATTAATAGTCTTTTTGATATTAGTTTTTCATAAATAATAGGCCTCTCACAAATAAAATTTCTATTTTATTATAGATCATAACATGTATGCAGAAATATACATAAACATAATGCACACATTAATAAATTATTATAAAGTAGACAATCTATTTCACAACTTAGAATGTAGACTAGAGTAATGTCAGCACTCCAGGATCCCCAAGTACTCTTGTTTTCACTCCCAATTGTGATCCCCTCATTTTTTCCTATTTTTATTAAAATAACTTTCTGCATATATTTATACTTAAACGATCCCCTTGTGTATCTTTAAGTATGCTCTTTGTGTCAGTTTTGTATTTTGTGTTTTTTTGAGAGTGTGGGCAAGGGGGAAATACACAGAGAGAGATGGAGAGACAGAGAATCTTAAGCAGGCTCATGCCCAGCACAAAGCCCAACACTGGGCTTGATCTGACGACTCTGAGATCATGACCAGAGCTGAAATCAAGAGTGGGACGCTTAACTGACTGAGCCACCCAGGTGCCCCAGGTTTTGTATTTTGTATAAATGGAAGTATACATTACATTTCTTGTAATATAGATCTGTTGAAAATAAGTCCCCTCAACTTTTGTTCCTTTGGAAAATATATTTCATTATTTTTATTTTTGAGTGACATTCTTCCATGTTATATAATTTTATATTTTCCCCTTTTATTTCTTTGAAAGTGTGATTCATTTCTCTAGCTTCCATTGCTTCAGATCAGATGTTAGTTATACTTTTTTTAATACTGATTTTTGGATTTAATATGCCCTTCCCCATCCATTTTTAAGAGTCTCTTTGTCTTTGTTTTCAGAGGTTTTTCCTTCAAATGTCTAAACCTACTTGTCTTTGTCTTTGTCTTACTTGAGGGGTATTGAACTCCTTGAAGCCATGAATATATGCCCATCACTTAAAACATTCTCTATCATTATCTCCTCAAGTATTTCTTCTATCCCATTTTAGCATCCTTCATGAAATGCAATAAGCATGGTACAGGGAAAGGATTAACTAATCAGACCTGAGGTGCTCAAAACCTGCATGTCCCCTAGAACAGCCTTCTTCAGGACTGCTCTGTGGCTGACTCCTGGGTTATCAGCTCTAAACCCTTGAATATTGTGTCTGATACAATATTTTTCAAAGGCCTGAGGCCTTGGGCTGCAAGATACCAATTTGATCTGAGAGTTAATGCTAAAGCGTGACTTAGAGTAAACACCTATTTTTACTCTGACGGGTTGGAATGGGAGAAGCCGAAACCAGTCATGCATGTGATATATGCCTACATGTCTGACCCTGATAAATGTTCTAGACACGGAGGCGTAGGTGAACTTTTCTGGTTGGCAATACCTAGCACATGTTGCCATACAGGGTTGTTGGAAGAAGTAAATGCTTCAGTGTGACTGACCCTACTAGAGTAGGACACCTGGTTGCACCTTGCTTCTCTTGGAATTTGTCCCATGCATCTCGCTCTTTGCTAATTTTTATTTGCATCGTTTTATTGTAATAAACAATTACATGATTATAACTGTTTCTCCTACAAACTTCTTGAAATTGTCGTAGCTATGCATGGTCTTGGGATCTCCCAGCCCAATGTAATTTTGTGCCCTGCCTTATTTATCAACCCATTTGATTCTATATATATATATATATATATATATATTATATATATATATATAATATATATATAATATATATATATATATATTATATATATATAATATATATAATATATACATCAAATATATATATAATATATACATCAAATAAATATATATTTGATTCTAATTTATATATGTATAAATTTAAGATTGCAAAGGCTGTTTTATTTTATTTTATTTTTTTGTGGATTATATACATTTATTTTTTTATTAATAATTTTTATTTTGTTATATTAGTCACCATACAGTACATCCCCAGTTTTTGATGCAATGTTCCATGATTCATTAGTTGCGTATAACACCCAGTGCACCATGCAATATGTGCCCTCCTTAATACCCATCACCAGCCTATCCCATTCCCCCACCCTCCTCCCCTCCAAAGCCCTCAGTTTGTTTCTCAGAGTGCACAGTCTCTCATGGTTCATTCCCCGTTCTGTTTACCCCCCCCTTCATTCTTCCCTTCCTTCTCCTAGCGATCTTCCTATTTCTTATGTTCCATAAATGAGTGAAACCATATGATAATTGTCTTTCTCTGCTTGACTTACTTCACTTAGCATAATCTCCTCCAGTCCTGTCCATGTTGCTTCAAACGTTGTGTAATCGTTCTTTCTGATGGCTGAGTAATATTCCATTTTATGTATGGACCACATCTTCTTAATACAGTCATCTGTTGAGGGGCATCTTGGCTCCTTCCACAATTTAGGTATTGTGGACAATGCTGCTAGGAACATTGGGGTGCATATGGCCCTTCTCTTCACTACATCTGTATCTTTGGGGTAAATACCCAGTAGTGCAATTGCCGGGTCATAGAGTAGCTCAATTTTTAACTTTTTGAGGGACCTCCACACTGTTTTCTAAAGTGGCTGTACCAACTTGCATTCCCACTAACAGTGTATGAGGGAGGGATCCCCTTTCCCCACACCCTCTGTTGTTTCCTGCCTTGTCTTAACTAGAAATTTTGTTTACTGTCCTTTCAGATTCTTTTGTCAAGTTATATAATTAAGTCAAAATCTCACTATAAACTTAATGACATTAAGATTCATTAATGGTGCTTATCAGAAAATTGTGCGTCATTAATGTGGATTAACACTGTAGGAGCTCTTTCTTAAACTGAAAACTTGGTTCTCCTGTGGGTTTAAAAATGAAATGTTGAAATGCATTTATAATGTGTATTAGGAAGTACCTGTAATTATTCTAAATACAGAAAATGTTAGATAAAGAATCTTTTACAATAGCAGAAACTTTATTAATAGCTTTGTTGATAAGGGAATGTATTATCAAGACAATATATTGTCAAACTTTAAGAAACAATACAGAATTTAAAGGCAGGCAGGAGATTTTCTATTATTATACAATGTAAAACGAAAAACACAAAATTCTCTCAAGGTGACTCATCTTCAAAATACATTGATTAGGGGATGCCTGGGTGGCTCAGTTGGTTAAGCGTCTGCCTTTGGCTTGGGTCCTGGGATTGGCCCTGCGTCAGGCTCCCTGCTCAGCGGGGAATCTGCTTCTTCCTCTCCCTCTGCCACTCCCCCTGCTTGTGCTCTCTCTCTCGCAAATAAATAAAATATTTTTAAAAATACATTGATTAAAAACATTTGAGTCCATTCATCTATCCATAGATACCCGTGTCTTGGGTATTGCAAATCATGCTTCAATGAACATGGGAGTGCAGATACCTCTTCAACATAGTGCTTTCGTTTCCTTCAGATACATTTCCAGAAGTAGAATTACTAGATCATATGGTAGTTCCATTTTTAAAGTTTTCCATAATAGCTGTACCAGTTTGCAATCCCACCAACAGCGCAAGAGGGCTCCCTTTTCTCCACATTTTCTCCACAGCATTTATTTCTTGTTTTTTTGATGGTAGCCATTCTCACAGGTGTGAGGTGATTTTACTGTGATACACACACACACACACACACACACACACACACACACACAGACACGGGAGTACTACTCAGCTATAAAAAAGAAGACTATCCTGCCATTTGTGATCACCTGGATAGATCCTGAGGGCCTTATGCTAAGTGAAGTAAGTCAATTATATCTCAATAAAACTGTAAAATAAATCTAACGATTCTGTGCAAAATAAATAGGAATATTTCTTGGCATTTGAGAGAGTGGAAGCATGCAAATAGCAAGCAAAATAAAAAAAATATGCTTTTATATGATATTTGCTACATTATGCTGGGGTAGCCAGATCCAAAATGATCCCCACGGATCTGTGCTTCTTAATATTCACAACCATGTGTAGTTTGCTCCCATTCTATAACAAGACTAGTCTGTGTGATCTATCGATTATGTTAGACATGATGATTATTAGCTCATTAAAGGCATTGTGCTTCCTTCTTATTCTCTATCTCCAATCATTTGTTGTGGGGGAAGCCAAAAGCCACATCATAAAAAACACTCAGGCAAATTTTTGGAGAGGACAATATGGCAAAGAAATATGGTCTGCCAACAGCCAGTAAGGTGGGTGTTGAGATGCATTTTCTCTTTATCAATTGACATTATGTGTGACATAAATCTGAACACAAATTAAACTAAGGAATTCTTCAGTGATCTCCTCTTTTTAAAATTTTACCTATTATTATTATTTTTTTAAAGATTTTATTTATCTATTTGACAGAGAGAGAGACAGCCAGGAAGAGAGGGAACACAGGCAGGGGGAGTGGGAGAGGAAGAAGCAGGCTCCCAGCAGAGAAGCCTGATGTGGGGCTCAATCCCAGAACACTGGGATCACGCTCTGAGCTGAAGGCAGACGCTTAACGACTGAGCCACCCAGGCGCCCCTTTACCTATTATTATTTTTAATGGATTTTATTTTTAGGTCAGTTTTAGGTTCAGAGCAAAACCAAGTCTAAAGTACTGAGTTCTCATATATCCTTTGCCCCCTATATGCCTAGCCTCCCCCATTATCCATGTCCCCACCAGAATGATACATTTTTTATAACCGATGAACCTACATCAAACCATTATAATCACCCTAAGTTAGAGTTTATATTACTGTTCACTCTCAGTGTTGTGTATCCTATAGGTTTGGACAAATGTGAGATGGCACGTATCCACCACTAGGGTATCAAGCAGAGTAGTTTAACTGTCCTAAATATCCTCTGTACTCTACCTGTTCATTCCTCCCTTTCTCCAAACTCCAGCAACCACTGATCTTTGTTACCATCTCCATAGTTTTGCCTTTTCCAGAATGTCATAGAACTTGGAATAAAATAATACGTGTAATTGATTTCTTTTACTTAGTAATATGCATTTAAGTTTCCTCTGTGTTTTTTCATGGCTTGACAGCTCATTTCTTTTTCAGCGCTGAATATTTTATTGTCTGTATGTACCACAGTTTATGTACCCATTCACCCACTGAAAAATATCTTGGTTATTTCCCCGTTTTGGCAATTATGACCTAGTCATCTTCTTTATGATAAATAAATAGTAAAAGTTATCCATTTATGTAATTCCAAGCAACTCTATGTTTTCATGAGATGTGATTTATTTAGAAATGTATGCAACTGAATAATAGAGATTTTATGCATGTAAGAACTGAAAAGATTAACATTTTCAAATGTCAATATTTTTATGCTGTTAGTAACTAGAATTAAAATATATTTTGCTACATGAAAGTGGAAAATCATCTTTATTTTTAGAATATGTAAAAAGATATTTTAAATAATTCTATCAACTGATCTATATTTGTGATGTAATAATCTAAATAACACTGGACATCTGTGCTAGTTTATTGGAAAACTTTGCTCAAAAATCTTTATAGCCTCCCCTTCTCTAGAGTCATGGTTCAGGTCATGGAATAACTCCTAGCTCTCTGACTTCTTTCTTTCACTTCTGCAATTTATTCACCACAGATAAACTGATTTCCTTAAAATACCATTTTTGACCCAAGTATGTATTTTGTATCAAGCCCAAATATGTATTTTGAGAAGTCTTTCAGATATAAGGTAGCTAGGTGGTGTTGTAGGGTTGCTGGCAGAACGGGTTGAGCCTTCACAGTTAAGAAAGAAAAGGGTAAAACATGGATGTGGGTTTCCTACAAAAAGAAATTACAGGATGGAAAGTCAAGGACATTTCATATGATAATTTAAGCTTTCTCCATGATAATGATTTACTTAGTTGCCTTATAACTTTCAGCTCTTTGATAGGTTCAAGAAAATATATAATTTTGTATCTTATTGGCTTTAATTGTTAGGTTGAGAGCTGTTGGGGTTAACGTAGAGCATGAAATCAGCCATAATAACTGGCTCGCTAAAATGTAACACAGAGGCCGCTAAGGGCAGGAAACAAATGCATGGATCACTCCATGGTAATTTAACTTTTGACGTTCCGCAGCTAAAGGATCAGATCCTCGCCTCATTGACGGCGGTGGAAAAATCATAAGCTTCATACAGAAGCTTGGATATCTCTAATACTCTGCAGTGGCTTAACCCAGCCACATGGTTCTCTTCCACAAAATGGGGATTCTTAGGAGTAACTATTGTAATAATTGCTGTTTTTCTTCTCTTCATGGTCTGCAAAATTGAAATAAATGCCCTGTCCACCGCCAGAGATGTGAAGCATATCTACACAGAGCAACTGTCTGAAGAATACTTGCTACCGCTTTAAAGAAACAAAAAGGGGGAGATGTTGGGGTTAACATAGAGCATGAAATCAGTCAGAATACCTGGCTTGCTAAAATGTAACACAGGGCTGCCCTCTGGCTTGCTAAAATGTAACACAGAGGCCGCTGAGGGCGGGGAAGATTTCAGAGAAGGGTGTAGGTCTTTGTAATGTCAAAGCCTACGTGACCACTCTGCCCTGGGAATGCCTCCGGGAGTTGCTTTCTGGAAACTTTCCTAGCCCAAACACTCACCCTGCCATCTAAGAGCTGTAGGCATTGTCCCTTAGGCTATGTTTAGCAGCACTCTTAGAGCATGCCCAAATTAGCATATTTTAACTCTCCCTTAAACAGCTCCTCCCAGTCTCAGTAAGACCCCTTGTCAGCGCCATGTGCTTGAGAAACAGTGGTAAGGATTTGTGAGTACCCTGAAGGACCAATAAGGGCAGGAGCAAAGAAGAGCAAAGGGTCTTCACCTCTGACCGTTGACCCCCTTGCCTTCTCTCTTTCACAGTTAAGTTTGGAGTAATCTTTCTTCCCTCGGTACAGGGTTTGCTGGCCGTTCCTGGCAGAGAGCAAAATTGCAGATTTCTATATCCTAAACAGAAAGAGGTCCTCACTGTGATTTTCACCCTCACCAGGCCAGGGAACTGAGCCCTGAGGAACTAAGGAGATTCTAGACAAGCACTGGGTGTTATCTGCAACTGAGGAATTACTGAACTTTACATCTGAAACTAATGATGTACTATTACATGTTGGCTAATTAAATTTAAATTAAAAAAAGAAAAACACTTAACAGCCAAATTACCAGTTTGCAGAACTGTGCAACATCTCTCCCTGTTTTTCAGCATAATTGCCAGGTTTGGGTCACAGGGGTTGCCTCTCTGCTGTCGAGTGCCTCCACATACTTGGATCCCTTTTGGCCTTCAGATCCCTTAGACTTCGGAGGGCAAGAGTTCATGAACTCCTAAAATACTTTCTCTGAGCACTCCTGCCTCACTCAGATTTTTCTTTTTTTCTTTTTTCCCTGAAAGCCTGGAGTTTCTCTGATTGAATTTCCTCAGCTCTGCTCTGCCCAGATGCATTCTGAGAATAGCTACCTTGTAGCTACTCTGGAGAACAATCCCCTCTTGACCTGCAACACCCTTCCCTCCAGTCACTAACCATTTTCACAGTACTTAGCAAAATGCTCTCAATTTAACAGCCATTTAATCTAAATATATAGAATTGATAAATAAAATGTTAAATAAGAGTTTAATATCACGCCTAGTGTTCATGGTAAAATGTAATTGCTAGTATAATAATGAAAGCATATTTAGACTAGGTCTGCTATAGAAGAAAAAGGTATAGTTTGGAATTTTAAGACCCAGTCCTATAGCCACTCTCAAATTAAACTTTTGTAAGTAATTAACCTCTGTGTGACCAAGTTTGCTCATCTGTAATACAGATACAATAATTATCATTGCCTATCCTACGGGCATAATGTGAGAACTAATGAGGTAATTTTAAAAGTGCGGTCCTTGAAAGGCATTTTATAACATCTTACTGTCCTATTTGTTTTATTTTTATCATATACATCCCAAGTCAAATGCTTTAAAAACAATTCCTAAAAAAAACTTAGGTTGAATATTACTAACAGAGACCCAGTTGAAATATGGCAATGATCATTGAAATCAATAGTTTTATATGTCTATTTTGTAATGGACATTCTTTTGAGAAAGTCATCTTGTTTTCTAAAATTTCAAAATTTTCATGTTACTTTTTGATACAATGGTTAGATGCCGAGGACTGTTGTGGTCTGGCTGAAGAAGGTTCCTGAACCTCTGCACTACTAACAGAGTGGACCCATGATTTGTTACCGTGGGGCTGTTCTGTGCTAAGATGTTCAGTCACATCCCTGGGCTTTACCCTCTAGATGGAAGTAAGTATCCCCAGTGCTGACATTCAAAAATATCTCCAGATGTAACCAGTTCTCCCCTGCAAGGCAAATTGCATTCAGTTGAGAACCACTGCCCTAGCAGAACTAAACAGAGTGAATGAATGGCCCCTCCAAACTGTGTGGTACAATCAATTTAAACAGTCTTGGCCCTGGGGGAATGCACACACACATGTAAGGTGACCATATAGCCCGCTTGCCTGGTATGGTTCTGATTTATACTTGATATCCTAGTATCCAGGCCCATTATCATTTGTACTAGATGTTCAATTTTGTTATGGGGTATCATTATCAATCCATGCAATAAAATAAACCTGTGAGGATCCCATTGAACTACTATTTCTATTTCCAGTTTCTTCCTTTTTTTTTTTTTTTTGGTCTTACAATGGGTAAGATATATATGCAGTGAACTAAAGTTTTACTTTATGATATCATCAATTTGAAAGCTGTAATCTTTCCTTTTTTTTACTCTCCCCTTTCCTGAGACAACATTCCCTTGTCTAATGCTTCCCTTCTAAGGCATCTAAGCTGAGCAGGAAAGGATGTAGTGCTGCTAACGATTCCTTCAGGTATCAGAGCTGGGATAATGTTCCTGCCCTGACAGCTTGTCATGCTTTGGCTCTGCTATGGCCTGGAATGTGCATGGGGTCTCAAGGTGGCCAGTCACTGGGGATCAGTGGGAAAGGTGGGAACTTACAGATTGGCTATACAGGCAATTTGTGCAGAAAGTAGACACTAAGGAATCCTACCTCAGAACATATATTCTAGCTGTGGTTGTTGTTAATTTATTGTATAGCAGAAATCTACAATTCTTTTATTATAAAGTTTCAGTTTCTATTTTACGATAAATTCTTTTAATGGGAATGAGTATACAGAAGTAAATTAGATATTTAAGAAAAAATAGTAAATTAATGTTCATGAAGTCTACAAAAATGTTTGTTGACTTCTAGATGCCATCAACACGGAGGACATATTGGTATCAATGATCAAAAGAAATTCAGAAAAAAAAAAGAGAGAAAAAAAAAAAAAAGAAATTCAGAAAGCAAAATTCCTAAAGAAGCATCAGCAACTAATGGAAAAGGAAGTTTATATTTTAGTTATTAAAGTGTGTCCCAAGGTGATAACTTAACCCATGCAATTTCGGAAAGAACATTTTTATATAACTCTTTGAACTTTAGTTTTTATGTTAATTAAATTACTATTTTTCTAGTTACCTTTAATAACTTTTAATTGCCAGATTTCTTGTGCGTGTAGGAAATGTGACATGAGCTTTTAAAGTTTTGACTCCTGTAACAGGAGAATTTCACAGCTAAAGTTAATTCATATAAAGTTGGCGCTATATCAACAGATGCTTCAAATAAAAGACAGTTTAGGTTCAGGGCTTAATTTCGAGTTTTTCACCTAGGACATGGAAAAAAAGTGAAGTTTTGGAAGTCCATTTGAGGAAGGTTGAAAACGAAAGTGCTTTTGAAAGTATTTGCTGTTGTAATAAGCATAGGAATAACAATAATTTTAATAATATTCTTAAATTAAAAATCAAACTAACAGAAATATATGTAAATACCATTTCTTCAGAATCAGTTGGAAATGTTTAATAATTTAGTACAGAAAACACCAATTCTTTTTTTAGCTTTTAATTATTTAATGAGCTGGAAAATAAAACATGAAAACATGGAGATCTCCGATTTACGTTCAAAAACATGGACACCATGTAATCAAGAAATCATGCTCCTTGGTAGTTACCCAAATGAATCGAAAACTTACATCCACACAAAAATCTGTCCCTGGATTTTTACAGCAGCTTTCTTCATTATTGCCAAAACTTGGAGCAACCCAGTGTCCTCCTGTTAGGTGAATGGATAGACTATAGTGCATCGAGACCGTGGGGTATTATTCAATGCTAAAAAGAAATGAGCTATGAAGCCATGAAAAGACATGGAAGAATCTTAAATGCATATTATTCAGTGAAAGAAGACAATCTGTATGACTCCAATTATATGAAATTCTGGAAAAGGCAAAACTATGAAGATAGTAAAAGAAATCAGTATTTGCCAAGGGTTAGGAAGGAGGGAGAAATGAAAGGCAGAGCACAGAGGATATTTAGGGCAGTGGAACAATTCTGTATGATACTATAATGGTGGATACATAGTCGTTATATATTTGTCCAAACCCATAAAATGTACAGCACCAAGAAGGAACTGTAATGTAAACGCTGGACTTTGGGTGATGACGTGTCATTGTAATAAATATAGTATTGCTGTGTGGGATGTTGGTAATGTGGTGGTGAGTGTGGAGGGTTGCGTCTGTATGGGAACTCTTTGTACTTTACACTCAATTTTGTTGTGAACCTAAAACTGCTCTAAAAAGTGTATTAACTAAAAAATAAACAACAAAAAAAGGGAGAATCTGAACAAATCAATAAAGCACAAATGTACATAATGTTTATTTTGAAGTCTTAACTGGCATCTTGAAATACCTGAACTTGTGCGATACACATTTTATTGTGTTCCTATTATAATTGTGTGTTAGTGGTTTTAATTTCTTTTAAATCACAGTTAGTTAGATATTTAGCATTCTATGCCTTCAATTCATGCAGATTTTTTTCTTTTTATGTATTATTTTGGGGAGAACTATTGGGATATGTGGATGTAAGGGACTGCCATTTAGGTTATATGGAATTAAAAATAGAATGCATGACAAGAAGGAAATATTAGTAAATATTTTGAGTATATGAGGTAAAAGGGAAGTAGAGAAATATGGAAATTAAAAGAGGCCTTTTAAAAAAATAAGCCTTTTCCACATCCAAAACAAGTCAACATATGGCTATTCAAATTAAAAAGCCAATGAAAAGAAAATAATTGATCCTAGAAACAAAAATATTTGAAATACCAGGTTCTCAGAGAAGGTAAATGAAATGATGTTGGGGAAAATGTTAACATAATGTTAACATAATGATATAATGATATAAAAATAATCATATTTAGGAAATATACATGATAATATCTTAGTTAAGTGAAAATTGTTGTGATTTCTATAACTTTACCCTTAAGTTACCAAAGAAAAGAAAATAATCTTATATAACAATTTTCAGTATGTATATATATATATATATATATATATATATATATATATATATATAATTGCAGGAATGATTATGTCCTTACATATTTAGAGAATTTAGGCTGTTATTTAAAACGGTATAGCTTGGCAATTTGAATGACAAATTTAAAATGCATTATTTGCTAAAACTTCAAATATTTTGATTCGAATATTATCATATAGGTTTATTGACATACATTATTATATTGACAATTACTTGAAGAATTTATAGAATCAATTCCTTTATTGACTATTTGTCATTAATAGACTATATTTAGAGCAATTTTAGGTTTACAGAAAAATTTAACAGAGTTCCTAAATAATCCCCTACCCCTTCACACATAGGTTCCTCTTTTATCAGCATCTTAGAGTAGTGTAGTACATATGTTACAATTGATGAGCGGATATTGATAAATTATCATTAACTAAAGTTCATAGGTTACATTAGAGTTTGCTCTTTTTCTTGCACATTCTATGAATTTTGACAAACATAGTGACATATATCCACCACTATCCACCACTATAGAACATCATACAAAATAGTTCCACTGTCCAAGTCCTGTGCCCCACATATTCATTTGTCCCTCTCCAGCGAACTCTTGGAAGTCCCTGATCGTTTTACTATCTCCATAGTTTTGCCTTTTAGAATGTCATGTAGATGAATTCATGCAGTATGAGTCATTTCAATTGACTTCTTTTATTTAGCAATATACACTTAAATTTCCTCCATGACTTTTCATAGCTGGAAAGTTTACTTCTTTGTATCACTAATATTCCATTGTTTGAATGTACTCCAGGTTGATTATCCACTCATCTATTGAAGGGCAGCTTGGTTGCTTCAAAGTTTGGGCAATTATGAATAAAGCTGCTATAAACAGGGGCACCTGGGTGGCTCTGCTGGTTAAGTGTCCAGTTCTTGGTTTTGGCTTAGGTCATGATCTCATGGGTGTGAGACTGTGCTCTACGTCAGGTTCTCAGCTAAGCATGGAGTCTGCTTGAGATTCGCTCCCTCTGCCCCTCCCCCATTCACACTCACACTCTCTCTCTCAAATAAATAAATCTTTTTTAAAAAGAGCTGCTATAAACATTGTATGCAGGTTTTTTAATGGATATAAAATTTCAACTCATTAAGGTAAATACCAAAAAATGTGATATAGTTGGTTTTGTAGGAAACTGTCCAACTGTCTTCCAAAGTCTATACCATGCTTCATCATGACCAGCAATAAATGAGAGTTCCTGTGGCTCCACATTCTTGTAAGCATTTAGTTTAGTCAATGCTTTGGGTTTTAATAATTGTAATAGGTGTGTGATGGTGCCTCATTGTTTTAATTTGTGATTTGCTAAGGACACACGATGTGGAGCATCTTTTCATAAGCATATGTGCCATCTGTGTATCTATTTTGGTGGCCTCTCTTCAGACCTTTGCCTGTGTTTCATTGTCAGGAAATGCTGGTTTTCCTACGGTTGAATTTTAAGTGTTCTTCATATATTTTGGATACCAGTCCCTTGACAGACCTTTGTTTTGCAAATATTTACCCCCAGTGTGTGGCTTGTCTTTTCATTCTCTTAACATTATCCTTTGCAGAGCAGAAGTCTTTAATTTTAATAATATGACATAACAATCTTTTTTTTCATGGATCATGCTTCTGAAACTGTATCTAAAAAGTCAACACTAAAACTGAAGTCTTCTAGATTTGCCTGTTATCTACTAAAAATTTAAAATTTTTGGATTCTACAGTTAGGTCTATCATCCAATTTGAGTTTCCAATTTTTGTGAAAAGTGTCAGGTTTGTGTCTACATTTTTTTTCTTCCCATGTGAACGTCCAGTTGTCAAGCACCATCTGTAGAAGTCTATACTTTCGCTATTACATTTCCTTTGGTCTTTGTCAAAGATCATTTGACTACATGCATTTTGGTATATTTCTGAGCCCTCTATTCTGTTCTAGTGATCTGTTTTTGTCTTTTGTTCATCAATACCACAGTACCTTGGTCACTGTACCTATATAGTAAGTTTTGAAGTTAAGTTATGTGAGTACTCTGATTTTGTTCTTCGATATTGTGTTTGCTAATCTGGGTCTTTTGCCTCTCCATATCAACTTCGGAATCAGTTTGTTGATATCGACGATACAAGATGCTTGTTTTTTATTGTGATTTCTCTGAATCTATAGACCCGTATTGGAAGAAACAACATCTTGACAATACGAGTCTATCTAGACTTGTTGTGATGGTCATTGTTGAGTCTTTGGGATTTTCTACATAGGCAACCTTGTCATCTACAATCAAAGAACATTAAATATTTTTTTCAAACCTGTATATTTAATTTCCTTTTCTGAAATTACTGCAATAACTAGGACTTCTGCATGATGTTTAAAAGGAGCAGTGACAGAGGATGACTTTGCCTTGTTCCTGGTTTTAACAGGAAAGAAACTGGTTCCTCAACATTAAGTGTGATTGTAGCTGTAGATCGTGTTATAGACAGTCTTTATGAAGTTGAGGAAGTTCCCCTGTATTGCTAGTTGGTGAAGGTTTTTGTCATTAATGAGTGTTGGATTTTCTCATATGCTTTTTCTGCTTCTAATGATATGATCCTATCATTTTTCTTTAGATTCTTGATGTGACAGATTACATTAATTTGTTTTTGAATGTTAAAACACTGTTGAAAGTCTGGAATAAATTCCACTTAATCATCATGTAAATTATTTTCATACATTGTTGGATTTAACTTGCTAATATTTTGTTGAGGGTATTTGTAGCTGTGTTCATGAGACATATCAGTCTTTAGTTTTCTTTTCATATAATGTCTTTACTTGGCTTAGTATTAGGGTGATGTTGGCCATATAGAATGAGTTAAGAAAAGTTTCCTCTGCTTCTATTTTCTGGAAGCCATTAGATAAATGGTTTAGTTTTTTCCTTAAATGTTGGTAGAATTCCCTTCTGAGCCCATCTTGGTCTTGTGCTTTTTGTTTTAAAAGGTTTTGGTTTTTAGCTAATCACATATTAGCTATTTAGGAAAAATATATTTATTTTTCATATAAAATAATAATGCCTTCAATGTTTTAATAATGTTTCATAATCTAAAACTATATACATTTATATCTAACTTTTCTAATATGTTGTCTTCTGTCATCACTAAATTAATATCTGGAGAAATGATTTAAGGCTTACAATTTCTAGTTGTACTTTCTTCATTTAAACAACTATTTTCTTTCTTTCTTTCTTTCTTTCTTTCTTTCTTTCTTTCTTTCTTTCTTCTTCTTCTCCTTCCTTCCTTCCTTCCTTCCTCCCTTCCTTCCTTCCTTCCTTCCTTCCTTCCTTCCTTCCTTCCGAGAGCTTGAGCAGGACAGGCAGAGGAGAGGGAGAAACTCAAGGAAAGTCTGCGCTGAATGCGGAGCCCAGTGGGGGGGGGGGGCTCTGTCTCATCACCCGGAGGTCACGACCTGAACCAAAACCAAGAGTCCGATGCTTAACTGACTGCACCACAGAATTACCCCCAAAGTATTTTCTTTAAATCTGTTTTCTACCACATCAAGAATACAAAATCCATAGGTCTTGTTTTTGACACAGGGAGGCAATGTTTAAATAAGAATTATTTGAAGGGCATAAGTGAATCAAGGGGGGGAAGCGATGTTTATAGCCTTTAAATGCCTAGATAAAATAGAACTGTTACTCCCAAAATATTATAAATTATTTCAACAGCACACATGTATTCTAAATTATTTACTGACACTATTTCATCAAGATAAATTGTTGTGTTGATCCATAGTTATGTTATCAGCTAGAAATTCATGAGAATACTCACGTGGGCTCCTATTACTTTTGGCGAATTTCCTCAGACATTCCTCTGACTGGATCCAATGTTGTGGTTAGAATGATTCTTGTTATGATTAGCAAGATACACAGAAGGAAAAACCAGTCAAGAGCTTTGAAAAAATGTTTATTACTCACAAATTCTGGAGGTAAATAGCATGCCCTACAGTTCTGGCTAGATCTCAGGGAGGGAGGGGTGGGGGGGGAGAGGGAGAGAGAGAAAGTGGGTCCAAACCTGGGAATCAGCTTTTATTTGGGTCAAGGTTGGGATGCCTACATTTTTCCAGGTTCACTCTTTATAGGTGAATTTAAAACAAGAGTGGATATTAAAGTGCAGGGAAGGAAAAGCAAATGTCAGTTATCTGGGTTCTCAGAGCTTTCTAAAATAGGAACTTCATGAATGGGGCAGCCTGGCTCTTTCTGTAGTTGTGTAGCTGAAAATGTGTTCATTTGAGGTGAATGTCTTTGATGCAAGTGCTTCAGCAATCAAAAACTTAATGTCAGGCACTTACATTATAATCAAAACAGCTATTTGGTAGATACTTCTTACTACAGAAATTCAAAATATTTTATTTTGACTACACTTCTTTTAAAAATTGAAATTATTACTGAAAATCTTTAGTCATTTTGGATAATGTTTTATTCTTTCCATTTGAGTGACACTTTATTTTTTCTCCAAATTTCTAACCACTAGATCAATAAACTTGGGCATCTTTTTTTCTCCCCCTTAGGTTTACCCATTGTCTTTGTAGTCCAGGCTGCTATAACAAAGTACCAGAGACTAAGTGGCTTATAAACAACAGAAATTTATTTCTCACAGTTTTGGAGACTGGAAGCCCAAGATCAGGATGCCAACATGGTTGGATTCTGGTGAGAGCCTTTTGGGAAGCAGACTGGTGTCTTCTGGTTTACTCAGATGGCAAAAGAGGGAGAGAGATCTCTCTGACATTCCTTTTATAAGGGAACTAATCCTATTCCTGAAGTCTCCATCCTCATGACCTAATTACCTCCTGAAGCCTCTACTTCCTAAAACCATTATTACACTGGGGCTAGAATTTCAATATATGAATTTTGGGGAGACAAACATTTAGTCCATAATATGCACGTTCCTCTGTATTTTCAAATCTAAGCACATTGCCTTTAAAAAAAAAATAGTGTTCACTCTAAACTGTTTGAGAGAAAATCCATGAATAAAAAATGCAGGATATATAATTATTTTCATGTTTAAATAGCTTGCTCTGCAGATGTGATATGCAAAGGTGACCTTTTAGCTAGTCATATTTTTCAAAGTGGTTGTGTGTTACTATAATAGTCATTTCACATGTAACAACTAGTATAAAGTAATCCTTTTCTGCATTTTAATTTGGGAATTTCAAGCTGTAGTATTATGTATTCATTTCCCCCCAAATTTGGGATAATGCAAAGGTCACCTGATATAAAAATTGGCAATATTCAGATTCTATTTTGCTAGGACATAATAAAACCAAAAAAAGTAACAGAGAATAATTACTAATGTACTACCCAAAAATCTACCTAATTTGTGTAGTGGGCATGGATAGATGTAAAGAATATTCCAATCTGATTTAGAGTATGTGCTAATACCTCTTATTGAGTGATACATGTCAAGCAAAAGAAATTGAAGCAAATTAGAGCAAAGAGGAAAATTAGTGTAAGATGATGTTAGATGGGGAGGAAAGGAGTGGTGTTAGGAAGTTTTGTTTTTTTTCCTGAAGTCATTATAAACTACTTCCAGCATTTTAAGCTTGGAGATTGGTCTATTTACATAATATGAAAATTTAGGTGTGACACAAACAGATTTCAGCTTTATAAACACATTCTGTTTTCAGGATGGAGAATAAATTTGAGTGAAGCAAGAATGAGTATGTGAGCACCAATTAGGTTTTTATGGGGTCACAGGTATGATATGGCACAGGCAGTAATTTGATTTAGGGCTGTGATGAATAAAATGAAGAGAGGACTGAAAAGACACTTAGAAGATTAGGATGACAGAGCGTCATGATGATGAGTTGAATGTATTCAAGAAGAGAGAGACAATAGTGTAGAGAGTGAATCCTAGGTTTTGATTCAAATGACTCAACTCAGTAAGAACATGGTTGAAGAAGATCAGGTTTGGAGAAGACTGTTAGAAATTTTAAGAGCTTTCACATAAGTTAGATACAGCGATGTGGACCTTGGAGAAATTTGGGTTGAAGATAATAGCCCTGTGATTCATATAGGAGCAGGTGGCCCTCAGAGTAACACCATCTACAAGAAGACACAATGAAAAAAAGGACTACTAGTAAATCTTCAGGAACATGCACATTTGTCTGAAAGATGAAATAAGCCAAAAGGGAAAATGAGAAGAAGGTTGGATTCGCACGGAGGAAAAATCAGATGAAGGCAAAATCAAAGAAAACAAGCAAAGAAAGTAGTTCAAGAAATAAAGGAGTAGCTAAGAAGGTTCAATAACATTGAAAGTTATAAGAGGAATGTAACAAAAATCTCACATAATTTTTCAATTTGAACATAATTGCTAACTCTAGAGAGCTATTTTATGAGAATTATTGAGGTTAAATCAAAATTGCCATGGGCAGATAACAAGGAAGAGGTTACATAAGAAAAGAGAAATTGGAAAGGATGAAAAAAAAAGAATCATTAGAATTTTTTTTGTCATGGACCAGCCAAAACATTACTCTGTTTATTAAAATCATCTTATAAAGTCCAGTTAAATCTTTATCCTATTAGGAAATATTGCAATGTTCTTAAGTCAGTGAAATTATTTTCATTTGATGTCATTATACATTGTTATTAAAATGTGTTGTATTTTAAACCAGATATGCCATTGCATGTTTATTAGAATTCACACAATTCTATAAACCACACCCATAATAATGTATAGAAAATTTTATAATTATATATATATAATCAATAACTTGGTTTCAGACTATGGGGATATTTATCTTCTACATAATATATGTTGTATTTGGTGAGATCATACATGTGTATATATAATATGAGAAAATTGTTGATTGTTATTAAAAGCCTTTTATTTCACATAAAAGAAAGTGCTTTTATTAGAATTCTAGAAGAGAAATATATTATTCATTCATTTAAACTCTAAAATAGATTAGCCATTAAATTTAATACTAGCTTGATACATTGTAAAGTGAAATGAAAGCCACATTTGCATCTGAGTTGATTATTATTTGACTTCAGTAAGACATATGTAGATATCGTAAATGCCCAAAGAATACATTTTATGTCAAACTGTTAACCAGTATAACATTGTAGCTTAGGTATTTAGTTACTTATGTTTCTCTTTCCTAAATTCATGGAAAATTTGTATCACCAGAGCTGTCCTTAAAAATCAATCAATGTGTGTTGTTTTTTTTTTTAAGTCAAAATCATAGAATGGAAGAGAATTTTCTCAGAGGAAATCTTAGGGTGTTTATATGATTTTTAAAAGATAAAATGGAAATAAATTTATTCTGATAACATTAGTAAGAATGATCTACTTTTACACTTAGCAGAACAACAACAACAAAAAGTTTCTTAGAGAAAAGGCAACAGACAAACAAGAAAATAAAGCTTAACTCAATTGTCAGCTATAATTTAGGGTTGAGTGGCCATGTTGGAAAAGAGAATGGCATGCAGGATCAAAATGGAAGGAGGCAGTTTAGCTCATGAGCTCTATTGGCACCCAATAAATGCGACTGCCTCAGGCTTATGGATCTTTAGATTCTGGCAGAATAAAGAAAAAAAAATGGGATTAAGAGTATGGACAGCTGCTTATAGCTAGTGGCAAGAGATTTGCTTCAATAACCCAGAATTTCCTGCCTCTTTATTTGAATCCAGTAAAATGAGTTTTAAAATATGATGGCATCTTGTATATAAAGTAAGCATATAAAAATCCGAGCTCTTAGATGATTGCGTCCAGGTGCCCTCATTCCATTCACCCTTCTATGTGCTTCCCTCCCCCCCCAATAATACAGCCGATCTTGTAATCGTGAGGTAACTGTGAGATTTGTCGGGAGCTTGTGCGACTTTACTCATGTTGAAATGACTGATATCTAAGCACGTCATCTATGTTTTGATTGGCAATGGTAGGAGTGTAATACCGTAACTGTGCACAACTTCCTAAGTCAAATCTAATAAATTCTAAGTCATTAAGCCCCCAAAGTAAAAATAAAATAATAAAATAAAATAAGAAGAAAACAAATACAGGAATGAAACAAAACGAAACAGAACTGCCTCCCTCCCTTAATGTTCCTGTTCTGTATGAAAGCACTATGCTCAACAAGTACTATTTCGAGCCACGTCTAAATTTCCAAAAGTGGTTAACTGTAGTTGAGAAATATTTTGTCACAGCTTCATCTACACGGCACTCTTTAAAACAGAAAGTTGAATATGAAATAGTACCCAGGAAAGTGGATGAGATACATCATGTACTCGGATACCTAAATTGGCAGACACAGATTTTTAGATAATTTCAAACGATATACACTTCTTTTTTTTAGCTTAAAGAAGCCGTACACTGCTTAGAACAAGCATGAACGTACCTGAAGAGTTGGGTAGAAGGAATTCCAGAAAGCAGAAGTGTGTACGTGGATGCTAGGGCGGAGACTGCTAGTTGTATAAGAAAAATGCAGTCTTCCTTTCTTTTTTATTTTTTTATTTTTTATTTTATTTTTTAAAAGATTTTATTTATTTATTCGACAAAGATAGAGACAGCCAGTGACAGAGGGAACACAAGCAGGGGGAGTGGGAGAGGAAGAGGCAGGCTCATAGCGGAGGAGCCTAATGTGGGGCTCGATCCCAGAATGCTGGGATCCTGCCCTGAGCTGAAGGCAGACGCTTAATGACTGCGCCACCCAGGCCCCCTTCCTTTCTTTTTTAAAGATGGAACTCCAATTCTCATCCAGGCAGCCAAGGGGCAAGATTAAGGGCTATATTTTGCAGCCTCCATTGTAGCTAGGATGAGTCTTACAGTGACATTATCTGAGCATGCTCTGATTCAGCTGAAACGGCACTGTTTTTATTATCTCTCTTTATTCCTTCTCTGCTAAGTGTGTGGACAGTGATACTATGAAGCAACTTGGAACTGGAAGCCACATGCTGTCCAAGGTAGTACACAATTAAAAAGAGACTTGGTTGCTTATGAGCATAGGGCTACCAAACTGACTGTGTATTCTCTGTGATATATGTGTGTGTGTGTGTGTGTGTGTGTGTGCGTGTGTGTGTGTGTGTGTAAAAGAAAAGCAAACATCTGCTTGGTTTAAATATTCTTTTTATTTTTAACTTTTATGCAGCCAAGTCAAAGCGGACTCAATTTCTCCTTGGACATGTACAGTTGGAAGTAAAGTCATTCTGGCAAGAAAAAAGTGCACAGTCCAGCAACAGCATACACAGTGTGAAGTACAGGCAAAGGGAGGACAAGTGTTGCTCACTGGCAGCTCCTAACCCCGAGGTAGTAAACTAGCATAACAACATTTTCTCAGGACATTTTATGCATTCAGGTGGAACATCTACCCTCAGTCACCTTTGCATACTTCTAACATTTCTCTCGCTCACCTAACCTCTGACGGCATTTTAGTATCAGACATTTAACAGCATAGTAAGTAGTCAATTAAATTTGAATAAAGTCTGCATAAAGAAAAAACCTCAATTGTGGGCAGAAAATGGTAGAATATAAATGCAGATTAGATAAAATTTGTGGCTTCATGAGAAGTGTTCTAGGTCTGCCATCTTCTTCTTATTATAGTTCAGTCTTATGCATTTTTCCAGTACACAGAAAGGATTTTTTAGCAGGTATCAACACTTTTTTTGCAGAAAGTGAAGTCTCAAACTTACATTATTCCTGCATTGACTGTTAGGCCTCCTTCTCAGGAATGAGTCTGTGATAGGCTCTTCTAACCTGAGGAGAGATCCGATTCAGTATGTTCCCTTCAACTACCATTGCTTTCACTAAAATTTTACTAAAATTTTCAAATTCCTGTTACCTGTTTCCTCTCATCAAAACCAACAGACCTGAAGGAGGGCAATTTCCGTGAGAGAGAGAGAGGAGAGTGAGAGAGAGCACAAAAGAAAAAATAAATAGAGGAGGGGTGCCTGGGTGGCTCAGTCATTAATTGTCTGTCTTCGGCTCAGGGTGTGATCCAGGAGTTCTGGAATCGAGCCCCACGTCAGGCTCTTCCGCTGGGAGCCTGCTTCTTTCTCTCCCACTCCTCCTGCTTGTGTTCCTTCTCTCACTGGCTATCTCTCTCTCTGTCAAATGAATAAATAAAATCTTAAAAAAATAAAGAAAAAATAAATAGAGGAAATAAAAAAGTAATCTGTCATATATCAGTATAAAATCATATATAACTCTAAAATTGAATACAATATAGATTTGTGCTGATTAAGCAATTCCAAGAGGAAGGAAAAAGAGAGGTTAAAATAGATTCAAGAATATATGAAAACCCCGTTTGTGAGAGAGAAGATAGTGGTTGACATTAGAGAAATATTAACCACCACCAGGGAAAAAGATGATGTATGTGTGATAAACATCGCTAACGTTATCTGTGGATTTCCCGATTTCTAGATGTTCTGTATAGCTATGTTATTGAGTTTGAATGAACGGAGCTGGAAGCACTCTGCTGCAGTAGGCAGTCCCTACTGGCCTCGCCCCAGAAGCTCCATCCCCAGGGCTGTTTCTGTCTATGGGTGACCACCAGGAGTGGCCTGGTATCAAACAGACTGCTTAAAAGCTGGGCAATCTGAGCTTAGAGATCCAGGGTTTACAGAATGGCTTGGTAAAGCCCATTGGCGGGAAAGAACTGGGTCTGTGGAGAGCTGCAGTCCCCTCTGCTGGTGCTGGGAGCCTTCATCTGGTGTTAGGATGACTCCAGACTCTCCTGCTGGTCTGAAGGTAGCACCCCCCAGTTCCAACCTGTTCATTGCCAGATAATCAAAGATCCCTTACCCTAGAGCTGTTTTCTGGATAATGCTTATCATCAGGTTAAGAAAGAAAGAGGCAGAAAGGGCAAAAACTGGAAGATATTTGAAATGCATGCAAGTAACATGAAGTATGAATAACTGGAATACATAAAAATTAAATAAATAAAAACAAATCATCCAGTAGAATATAAAGAGATTTGGGGAAGAAAGGAAGCTAGCTTTATTAGCAATATTAAAGTCATCAGGTCAACAATAATTAAAAGTCTGATTACAGGTATTGGTTAGGATAGGAAGGAAACTGGTAAACTGTTAATATATACATAAATCTGTATAACTACCTTGGGCAATACGTTGTTGTTATCGCAGAAAACTGAAGATAATGCATCTCCTATGAGTCAAAAATGCGTACATGTGCACCAAAGGATACATGGGAGGATGTTCATTAAAAAATTTGTATTGGCCAAGAAACTAAAAACAACGCAAGTGTCCATCAAAAGTAAAATGGATAAATATTCATACAGTGTTCTACATTAACGAACGAATGGACTGCAGTGAGCTATACTGGCTTAGAGGAAACGCAGATGGAACTTGATATTGAGAAAAAAAGAAATAGAAGATTATTTACATTAAAATACGTGAACGACATGCAAAACTAATATATTATTTAGGGATAGAAGTGGAAAACTCTAAGGAAATTCATAGGAATAATAACTATAAAATCATGAAAATGGTTGTCTCTGGAGTACAGGAGGATAGGGAAATGTGGTTAAAAAATGACAAAGGAGATATCAATTTTTAAAATAATATAATTGAGCTTACAATTTAGTAAAATGCAACTGATTTGTATTATGCTCTTGAATAATAAAATACGCTGCTGTTCTCAATAGAATTTTGTTGCTTTTGATATAATTTAGAGCAGAGTTTCAGAAATATTTGTGTTTGTCTTGTGGTTATATAAGAGAATAAATTCTATTCTGTTATTAGGAGGACATATACCACTATTTTAAATGTGATAATAAAAATGGAACAACGTTTACCTTTTTGTTTTAGAGTTGACCGCCGCACTGTACATTAGAGATAAAAGAAAGGTAATTTAGTAATTTTGTGTACACTTTACTGGGATTGTCAAATAAAATAAATCATTTATAAGCCTCTTCTATATACACTTTTCTGGTTGAGTCATTTTAGACAGACTATAAATGAAAACGTATTATGAAGATGCCTGTGGACATCTGCCACCTGGTGGAGGTCTCCTGGAACTGTAAGAACAAATGATTTTTTTTTTTTTTTCCTTCTTTTATTCTTTTCCATTCTGGATAGGTTTCTGTATCTCCCTAAAAGGCAAAAGTGGGTGATGGAAGGAAAGGATTTCTTTGTTTGTTATCCTTACAGGCTATTAAATGACTAAAAATTATTTTGGACATATACATTCTAAGTGAATGATGTGGATAATGTATAATTTATTTAAAAAGTGTAATCAATAAAGTGCTATGAAAATATTACAATGTTATTCAGTGCATTTTATAAGAAAAATACTTACACTCTGTGATAATAGATGTCCAAAATAAATCCGCTAAGTGCCCATTCTTATCACTAACAGACTAGAATAGTCTTAAGTGTAGAACAAATGTAACTACTAGACGATCACATTTGGAGCACATTTCAGCCATTGCTAAGGTCTTAAACACAGAAAAAGAAAGAAGCATTTCTTCACGGACTGTTTTATGTAGAACAATGTCCTCTGTCTCTTGATACTGAAGTCTCAGCCTTCATCTTTTGGGTCTGTTTTACTTGCACTGATAAAACAACATTCAGACTGTTGATTCAGCGGTGTCTCTCAACTTTTCATAATTCTGAGTTTCATTTACAGGTTTTTGCTCATTATCTTATATTTATTACTTCAAAATGGAAAAAAAAACATGTGATGCATTTCTAACCTAAAAATATATTTATTCATTGCATAGTGCTACATGGATAGCAAAAAGCCCCATCTATGACACTCAGTATTATTATATGAGAGAACCAGCTGGAAGTAACAATGGTTTAATGGCTACAACAGTGATCTAACCCTTTTCTGAGCTTAATTCTATAAGTTTATATATAAAATAAAGAGAAATGTTCTATAGATTTTTTTAACCCAAAATAAAATGTTCCTGCTTGTAAAATACCTTGATTTTGGTGTCTGACATGAATATCTTGTTCCTAGAAAGATATTTACTTAAGGAGCCACAGTCTTCCTAAATGGAGAGAACTGACCGGAATAATCTAGAGTGGAGAAAAGGGCGAAATCACATTTTATACAAATGCACATAGGAAAAGGAGACATGAATGTGTATTTCAGAATACCTGGGAAGTCCAATTTCTTCCTCAACTAGATTTTGTCTTGATTTGGATTGCTGGGCAATTAGGTGAAGAAAATTCACCTAAGAACTTGGATTAATCTATAAGAGAGAAAAGTTTCAAAGTCATTAACCATCAACTTCTGGAAGGAGTAAAAATAATAATACATGATAATGAATAACGAAAAATGACAAGTTAAGATGACAATGACAGTAATGTCATTAACCAAATTAATAAATTTGGTTAGGGGAGATTGGGATTTATTCTTAATGTAGAAGTCAAAATAAGAGATCAAGGGATTTAGACTTTCAAACCATCAGTTGATGGACTTATCAAACAGTAAAGGTAAGATAGCTGTAAAACAAATTATAAATAGACAAATTATAAATAGACAAAATATAAATATAAATAAACAGTAAAGGTAAGATAGCTGTAAAACAAATTATAAACAGACAAATTAGGAACAGATCTGGAACGCTTTCTGCAACAGCACAGGAAAATCAACCCACAGTAAAAAAGGACAGCTGGGAAAGTTAGAGAACTGGCTATTAGAAGTAATGTCTTTAAGCAAAGAGCAAATCTTTGAACAAAAATCTAAGTATAGAAGATTAGAAAACGTTACTTTAAGTTTCCCACCTAGTATTTATGTCACGGTGATGTCATTAACCTATTCAAACTTGTACAGAGAAAGGGAAATTATGGGCTCTCTGAGTCTAGACAATCAGAATTGTATGCTGGTGCAGCTGTGTGCTACCCTCCTGCCGACTGTCCACCAACACACTCCCTAGAGCCGTTCTTGCTGACATATTAATTTGTTACTGCAGATTTAGGAATTTCTCATTGATGTATCCTACCTACAGTAAGCTGGTTTATTTGGTTAAATCAATCTCTTTCTACAATTTTTTGATTTGAAGACAAAAATGAATATTTTCCACTCTTTTCTATGATATCACTCCCACCATAAATCTTAATACCCTTCTAATTTATACTTCAGTAATTTAACAGAATAAAAACCTGTACTAACTTCTAAATCGGTCTTTACCTATAAAATAGACTGAACTAAATTATGTGTTTTCATATTATGTTTCTGTCCTCAAAATTCAAATGAGTTTTAAGTCTTTGAGATGCATTTGTATATATTTGTACATAGAAGCATGCGTGTTTGCTTGCTTTCCGAATGTAGAAACAGGAAAATACTTTCCATGTTATAACTAATATCATCACTTCTAACATGGAGATTGATGACCCTCCTGTGTGGGACCTACTCCAAATACTGAAATTTAATATAATGTAACTTTGGCAAAAAGAGGCTATGTGATTTTTCCAAAGTTAGAGTAATCATTAACAGAACTGGGTTTCTAATTCAGGGATGTTGAATTTGTTAACAAAGTTTAAATCAGAATCCACAATGAACTGATGAAATCAAGGTTTAATCTGTATTTATTTTGGTATCCAAGAATCAGAAAAATGGGATGCAATATCAAGAACAATTTTGGCTATAACCCTCCATTAAAATCATGTCTTTTGATGTGAGAAGCCAGCCTCATAATCTGCGTCATTTTCCTAATTCATACATGTACCTAGTCATACACTGAACGCATAATAAGGTTAAATTGCATTTTGAAGCTCACATCAGGATTCTAAAACTAAGGAGAACTGAAGTAAAAAACAGGAAATTAATGGGGCGCCTGGGTGGCGCAGTCGTGAAGCATCTGCCTTCAGCTCAGGGCGTGATCCTGGCGTTCTGGGATCGAGCCCCACATTAGGCTCCTCGGCTGGGAGCCTGCTTCTTCCTCTCCTACTCCCCCTGCTGGTGTTCCCTCTCTCGCTGGCTGTCTCTCTGTCAAATAAATAAATAAATAAATAAATAAATAAATAAATAAATAAAACTTTAAAAAAAAGCAGGAAATTAAGACAGAATGGCATCTATTTAAATTGCGAAGCACAGCCAAGGTTATAGGGAAAGTCTGTACCAAAATAAGCCCTTCTACAAACCCATTTCCCATGTTCACAGTCATCACTACCCCTGGAGAAGATACTGGGCTCCATTTATTCACTTGAGAAAAACTGTAAGACATAAGGATTGTTAGGTGAAATAACCCATTTCCCCCCCTAGATTTCTGACCTAAAACTTCATCATTGGTTTTTGATGCTAATATTCACCAACTTTTCTCTATTGCATAATTTCTTGACTCTGTGATCAAGGGGTGTTGATTAATTCTGTTCTTCAACATTTCACAACTTTCAAAAAGCAAACTATATACTCTATTCTTAGGTAATAAACCCCAGAAATAAGCTTGGACTTCTTTCATTTTAAGAAGCAGAGATTTTAGTCCCAAGAGCAGATCAAGAGGTTTGAAGAGCACAGAGAAACCCAAGGACTGTCAGAAGAGATCTTCCACCTGACTACATGTCTGAAGCCTTGTTATTCCTTGCTTTATAGTCTGATATTTGGCTTTTTTTTCAGTGCATCATATTTTAGTTTTTCCCTCTAATTTGACACAGTGCCCGTTGGTCTTGACTAAGGGTTTGAGTTGGCTGTCGAGAGTAACTTCCTCTATGACTCCTACATAGTTCCTGTCACATAAACCATTCTTCTAACTGTTGACCACAACTTGCCACTGGAGTAACCGTCCTTTCTTGAAGGCTTTCTGAGGGGTAACTTTTGTCCAACCAAGTCAGCTGCTCTGTTTCCCTTTTCTTCCCCCTTCTAGCGATACCTAGTCATTGCAGTTAATCTCTCAAGTTCGGTTTGCATTCTTACATATTAGTCTTAGTTCCTGATACAGTTTATCCATTTATTCATTCACCCTTCCCTTCAAGAAATATTTACAGAGTACCAATCAACTGTTGGACACAGGCAGTTGTACAAAATCATATTCTTTCTTGACCCTATTGACCGTATAGTGTGGTGGGGAAGGTAGGCATTAATCAAATAATGCCTCGTTTATCATCTGCATTGCTTCCTGGATCCCTATTATCTATAGTTATCTTAATTGCTGGGATTCTTTTGGATTTCATGACATTTGAATGATTAATTTTTAATAAATTATCTTACTTATTCACTTATTTTTTCTTTCATCTGCTCATTCAATATTAATTTATTAAGTTATGCATCAGGCTCAAAACACTGAACATGAGTGATCTCTAGCATGAAATCTATCATAAAGTCTAGCAGAAAGATAGCTATTAAGATAATTAAAATAAATTTGAGAAGAAATGCAGAGCAAACTAGGAGTATAGAAGTAACAGTTGAAATATGTAAGTAGTATTTATTTTCAAATATATATTTCCATATACTGAGGAAACTATTCCAAAATTTCCACTAGTATTTGCACCCGCTAATAATTTGTAATTTGCTTTTAAAAGTATTAAATCGTTAATAGCATTGTAGATTCTATTCAACATGTCTTCAGAGGCCTGCAGTATATTCAAAAAAGCTATGAGGAGGTATCTCTTTACTTCTCACAGGAAAGGAAAATGATCCTCAAACAAGTTTAAGAGATTTGCTTAAGACTAAATACCTAAAAAGTGGCAGAGATTAACTTTCAATTCAGAGTTTCTGCTCCAATTGCTCCCACGTCTCACTGTATCAGAAAATGTTGATGATGCTAACGTTCATTTATTAAACCATCAGGGTTATGCTCACAACGAGTTCTTTAAATCACCTTTAGAATTTTGCAACATTTTAATGATGTAATATCTCCCTTTTTCCCGTTTCTACTTTAATTTTATAAAGGCTAAATATTTAGCCTATCCTTAATCTGTACTGGATTCTGCCACGTGTCAAGTCTTCAAAAGGAAGATCTGTTGCTGTAGCTTCTAGCAGTGCCGGTGGCAAAGAGCCTTCTATTTCCCTCTAGAGATTGTCTCAGCTGAAGAGGGTCTCCTCTCTCAATATCATGCTCCTTTCTGAGATGGTGTATGTTCAATCACTGATCAAGTCCTGACAAATTCAATTCAAATTGGAAAGATTCAGAAGCACCATTCTGGTTCCACATTTCCTTGTGGTTTTGGCAATGTGGTCATTGTACCTACATTGCAGTGAGACTTCTCCCTTTGCCCAAACTTCTTCTTCCTTCTCTCCTTCACATGTATTCATTCCACAGAAAGGCATTCCTTAGCACATATCTAGCACCCCAAACTTCATCTCAATTGAATCTGCTTTCTGGGGAGTTAAGCTGGAAACAGTTCCACCAGCCATGGTCCAAGAAAGTAGATGCAGCATATTTCAACCCTGGAATTACTGGTCTCAAAATTGACCAGGTGACATGAAATGCTGCCACCTTTCAGTGTAGCTCAGAACAGAATAGGACTCTGAATCATATTGAGACTGTAGTTATAGCAATTCTGTCTCTTAGGCCTCACGACTTAATAGCCCGTTCATATTAGAGGCAACAGTAATTGAAAAAGATGCCTCATAAAAATTATGGCAAGCCCTGATGGTAAAATCATAACATAGGACCCTAGCATTCTGGAGTATGGCTGTGCCACCTGCAGCAGAAAATCATATGCTTCTAAACACAATTACTGGAGGTCTAGTGGGGCATAGTAGAGGTCAAGCATCTAACCACGGGCACCAAATGGCCATGTGGGTATGACTGCTTATCATGAACTGACTTATGTCAGATCCATCAAGTCATAGGTACAGGTGCCCCAAGCAATAATCCATCATTAGAAGGTAGGAATTCATCCTTCAAGCACACACAGAATCAGAGAACAAAAACAAGTGGCACAAGCTGGCTCCCATGTTGTCCACCATTACTGCACCAGCTCCCCTCCCTTGGCTCACACTAATGGTAGTATACGAGGACTCCAATGACACCTCATGGAGGAGGAGAAAGAGAAAATTATGTGTATGGATAAAAGCCAAAAATGGATGAAAATTTTCTACAGATTCATTCAGTGGTGACCTTGAAAGACAGTAGCGACCTTGAAAGACAGTAGCAAAAGAAAATTCCCTTAATGGGCAGAGCATCCTGTCAAACACTTTGTGTGGAAAGAGACATGGTGCTAGTTTAAAATTTATACTTATTAATAGACACTAGTAAATAGAAGGAAAAACAAAGGAAGGTCATGAAAGGGAAGTGTGGGTTAGAGGAAACAGTATTATATATGAGAGTAGGCACAAAGTGTGAAGATTTTCATACTACACGTTAATGCTGACCAGAAAGCCTCTACTGTGAAAAAGGCAATAAACAAGTAGATAAAGTGACATCCAGTTGACATCAGCTGGCTTCTCACTGGCCATGATGGCACTGGCAGAAATAGACTATTCATGGGCCCAGAAAGATAGGCTTCAGCTTATGAAGACTCATATAGCTCTTGTTGCTGCAGATGTCCAACATGCTAACAACAAAAACCAATGCTTAGTCCCCATTGCCACATTCCTTGATCATACCAATTGGTTACATGGAGATAAATTTGCTTTATGGACATCTTCTACCATGGGTCTGGGAACCGAATTGAAATAGGAGTGGCCTCACTTGCCTTCATTCCCAATAACTCACTAAGGAAATTTACACTTCTGTATCTGACCTTGAGGTCAACGCGGACAAGGTTAGCTGTGTAGCTCATTATGGGTATGCCCATGATTACTGGGCCTGTAGGACAACTCAATGTTTCATTTGTCCAAGCCCGCTCCCTCCCCTTCCCTTCTGTAGGTTTTGATCTTAAGGGCAATCCTGAATATTTATCCTGCGAACTCAAGTCCATCTCAGGATCTATACCTCGGGGAACCTGACCTGCAACATGAGCATTCTGTGATTCAATTTCACAGTTTTATTCCTCTTCTCCTAATTTTGCTGGTATTTCCATATTTAATTGGACTAGGCTGATACATAACAATTTTACCTGTTAATGTTTTCTAGCATATAACTAGCATATTCTCTATGCTAGTATTTGATGTTCTCTAGCATATTCACTCTTCTCTCAAAATTTGACACATTTGGTTATATAAAATCACTTATGACCCCTCTATACATTCTACAGTTTTCATTATCTTTAGCAATTATGTAAACTCTACAGTTCTATTTTTTTTTTAACTTCAGTACCATTGTTCTGTCATATACAAATATCTGCATGTGTTTACATGGGGTTTCATGAAAATAAAAGGGTGAGAATAATGTATAACTAGATGGATATATTTAGGATAAGAATTCATAGATACTATTATCTACACAATTTCTAAATCTTTCGATTTGATTCCATGGTTTGAATGATCATGACAATACAGCTCTGACAGTGACACATTTAAACTAACTCATAAATAACAACTTACATGGAAATGACTCCCTGAGAAAGAACTTTTCTATCAAGTTTAATTTATATGTAATTCTAATTAAGTCAAATTATCTACATCCACCAATGCAAATTATTGTAATAGCAATTTCACAAAATTTTGGATATATATTTCCACTAAGTTTGTAATTATAATCATGCTTTCTCTAATACTTCTTTAACTTCTTATCCTCCCATATAAGAGTGTGCATGTTGGAGGAAAGGGGCTCCTAACACAGAGATACTTTTTCAGATTTTATCAGAACACAGATAAGTAAAAGGAATTTATTTATGTATTTGAATTTTTACAAATACAGAAAAATTGAAAAATAATAAGTTAAGCACCTGTGTACTGATCAACTGGACAACATTTATTAATATTTTTCTAATACTTTGCTACTTTTCGTACATAGGCAGCCCTCACTTCGCACACTCACAGGGCAACTGGAATTCAATCTTAATTATCACTGAAGCTTGGAAAGCATGGATTCCATTCTGATCTGCATATGTTCAATTAATATGATACTACGCAAAATGAGGACTGCCTGCGTGTGCGTGTGTTTGTGTCTGTGTGTGTATGTGTCTATTTGTATATACCAATAGAAAGTAAATTGTGGACATCATGACTCTTCACTCCTAAATGCTTCAGTTCACATCTAAGAAATACAACATTCTCTTACAGAATTACATTGTAATCATAACCTTAAAATTTAATATCTAAATTATAATTCAATCTTATCTCATGTAATAATATATTTCACATTGTATGTATACCACTAATAATAATTCATATAATTATTAATAAGAGCAGTGAATAATGTATTTCAATTTCCCCAATAATTGCCCCTCCTTTCAGTCCAGGATTTAATCCAACTTTATATAATGTATTTAGTTGTAATTTTACTTTTGTCTTTTAAAATATACAGTTTATTTATAACTTTTGGTTGTTTCTTATGACTTTTCTTTGACTCATCCAGGTCAGTTATCTTTGATGATCTGACCTCTGAGTTCTTTCTCCCAAGTGATTTTTGCCTTTAAAATAGTTTTATTGTTAGAAATGCACATATACACACAATTATTTTCCACTTCTATTATTAATAAAAGATGCATTGTATTCAAGTCAGTTACTTACTGGAGCCATTCATAGTTCTCCCACCCACTTGCTTTGACATATATGGCACTTTTTTCTGACAGCAACCTTCTATTTCTGTGTACTGCATAGAAAGCCCCTTTATTGAGTGGGAACAGAAATTAATTTTTTGCTGTTTCTCTACCAAATGAGAACTCAGGTATTATTAAAATTTTTTTTTGTTCCAAAGGGTTGAGATCTGCGTAGATATTTTTTATTCCATTATAAACACTATTCTCTTTCCTTTCATTATGTTATCTTAAAGAAGAAAGAAGATATAGAGCAGTATTAGCAACTCAGTCAGGTACCAAAATAATATTTGAGGGCTTGGCATGCTACATCCAAAAATTTGTTTCTTTTGAATATCTCCAATGTGCTTTCATATTTCCTGGTATTTCTGTGGTAACTTCACATACACAGTCAGCCCCTGGTTATGGAGGACTGATTGGGAGCGGGGGTGGTACTTTTACAACCTCTCACATCTGTTTGTACCACAATGGTACACATGTGTGATTTCAGTGACTTCCCTGGCATGTATTTAAGACCTATATATGCCATATGAAAAAAAATACAGAATATAGGATGTATAGGGTTTATCACATATTGATAAGTGTAAGCTACCCAGATATGCAATTAATATGTGCATAACTTTTTACAAGCATTTGTTCCCATGGATCAAAAATTTGTATTATTTTTAGATTTTATTTAAATTCAAGGTAGTTAACATATGGTATATTAGTTTCAGAGGTAGAATTTAGTGGTTTATCAGTTGCATATAACGCCCAGTGCTCATTATACTAAGTGACCTCCTTAATGCCCATCACCCAGTTACCCCATCCCCCGACCTACCTCCCCTCCAGCAACCCTCAGTTTGTTCCCTATAGTTAGGACTCCCGTATGGTTTGCCTCCCTCTCTGTTTTTATTTTATGTCATTTTTCCTTTCCTTCCCCTATGTTCATCTGTTTTCTTTCTTAAATTCCACATATGAGTGAAATGTATTTTTTATATACAGTTGGCATGCGTTTTTATTTTTTACCCTTATGTTAAATTGTCAGTAAATTCATAGATCTGGATTCACCATTTCTTGATTTGTATCATCCAACTTGGAAATTTTTTTAAGGAACAAAGCATATGGGAACATCCGGTTTTTACGAGAAACACTAATTCATGATAGTTTCTGTAAATTGGTTAATATACAATTAAACTTAGACATTTCTATATTTTGTGATAATTGTATAAGCACATCTATGCTGTTCCAGCTATTTCTGTCTTTTGCATGGGCAATTTTTAAAATCTAAATTTGGAGTAAATACATTTTCCATGGTCATGTGAATTTCATTTCATTTGCCTATATACCTTTCTGTTCAATTCTCTTGTTTAACCATAGAAAAGCTGCCATAGTAAAGAAGTGGTGTCATGAGGCAAATTCAATAAGTGCATAGATATAACTGGACATAAATATGCCTAAATAAAATTGCACCTTCTGCTTTTCTAGGAGTGAAGATTTATTCACCACTCCACTGCATTATATAACTGAAGAGGAAAATTGTAACATACAAATCATATTTTTGTCTGTCTTGATGTTATTGAATATTTAAAGGAGACAGTTTAAACAGTTATGATAGTCTTTCCTTGTCAGCTTAATAAAGGAAAGGACCCATTTAATAGAGATGTTTTCTATCCTGTATGAATGTGACACCATGTCAAGATGAAGCAGAATATGGAAAATTGCTATAATATAATTTTCAGTTGGCGCATTGGCTCTCTTCAGTGTAAAAGGAAATTTATTAAAATCTGGGTTAAATATAAGGAATGGAAGTAGAAGTACTGTGTATTTTTATAGTGACAATGAAGTGTTGGGGTTGGGAATAATTAATTGTTTGTCTTTACAAAACAGCAGGAGTTCACTTAGACAAATAACCAGCATTTATAAGTACTTGTAAAAAAAAAAAAAAAAAGTAAGACAAACTTACCAGCAACTACTAATCTAAGAACAAAGACTATAATAATAGCTGTAAATAGTCTTTATTTTCAGACATGCTATCACTAAAATGTTTACTTCTCTACAAATAGAAGTAAAGCAGCTTTTGGTTAAATGCTAACTTCTGTGAAAAATGGGTACAAAAAGTACTTTACAATAGCAAATGTGCTTTACTATACTCCAAATATGCAATATTAAGAATTTGAAAATTCTATTTCTCTGAATATTAATACAATGTACATGCAATATGTTCTAAATATCTACATTTGAGTAAGACTTTCTGAACACTCAGGCATTTCAATGTTTCTGTATTAAATTGGCAAATAGGTCATTAATATATTAGGATTTGGTTTGCCACATCTCAACCAAAACCTTTCGGTATACTTTACAAATATTTATATATGGGCACCTGGGTGGCTCAGTCAGTGAAGCGGCTGTCTTTGACTCAGGTCATGATCCCAGGGTCCTGGGATGGAGTCCTGCATCAGGCAGCAGGGAGCCTGCTTCTCCCTCTGACCCTCCTCCCCCCCTCCCCTGCTCCTGTGTAGTGTCTCTCTCTCAAATACGTAAATAAAATCTTTAAAAATATACTTATACAATATGCTAGGACTTAAATAGAACATTAGTCGAGAATGATTCAGGAAATGTATTCATATTCTGACTTGCTGCAATTTACAGTGTGCATTTACTTTCAGGAATGACTCAGTCCACTCATATTTATCCAATGGTAGCACGATCAAAAGAAAACATTTGGGTTTAACTTAGTTTCAGTTTTTTCAAGTTAATGTTCATCTCCTACAGTTTCATGTTTCTGATGATAGCTCAAACATATGCCATTCTCTAGTGATATCTTAAGCAATTAGAGATGTACTTTAACTCTTTTGCTTTATGAATGAAAAATTATATTTATCTTTTATTTCAATTCATAAAATTCATAAAAAGAATTTTGTGTGCCCAAATATTTGTACCTGAAAGTTTTATTCTAAGGCATATATGGAATAAGGTAGCATGTGGTCTGGATAAGTAGCAGTTATGTAATAAAACTTTTCCCACTGTGGAATGTTGGTAGAAAAGACTTTGGGAATCTTACCCATGTTTAAATGATAGAAAATATTTTATCCAGGCAGATGGACTACAGCGCTCATAAATTCTAGAGAGTGTGACAAGGCTGACTTTTAGTGTGGAAAGAACCTAGACACTTGAGATGCCCAACTGAGGGGCGTTAACCACAATATTTTCCAATCTGGAGCCTGAAGAAGCCACGTGAATTCAGTTATTCCTTCCACAGTTCTCTCTTTGGCCCTGAATACACGATGGGAATACAATGTGGGATTTGGGGGCTACTGAACTACTGCTTCCCACTCAGCATTGGAAATAACAATTTAAAGCTAGATCCTGTGCTCTATAGCTACAAGGAACCCAGCTGCCTTGTAGTATAATAGCAAAGAATATTGCAATATCCCCAAGAGCTAAAAAGTCCTATATATGGAAAGTTGTTTTTTTTCTACAATCAAAATATTGCTTAGCTGCATCTGTTCGCTAAAGCTGAAGCTGTATTTGGAGGCTCCCATGTACCTGCTGAGATCCTTGCTATCCAAACACATACATCCAACATAGTGCGAGTTATGCTTCAACACCCAGAAGCCTTTGGATCATCTGCTCCTGCTAGAGGCCTGTGCTTTTGCTGAGGGATGTGTTGCTGAGAATTATAAACCACGTCTGCTAAGGTTGTCCTTACAGCCAATCCAGACTCTCACAAGGTCCAATCTCCCTTGAGCTCCAAGACTCTGCTAAGACCTAAGAATCTTCTGAAACCCAACACTGCTGGGACCTGTGCCCCCTTGTTTTACGTCATGGTAGCCCAAGTATCATTTGCTTGTAGCCAGCCACTGCAGTCCGCCTTCTCCAGAACGCACCTTTCAAATCAGGGCAAAGCCACTACGGATTGTAATTACCCTCTCAACTGTGCTGAGCACACAGCAATTAAAAGTCTGTTGCACACCTTGTATGATCCTCAGCTTCTCATATATTTGCTCTTACTGCCCAGGCAAAACACCTCCTGCCCTTACACGGAATTCCAAACCCAAAAACCGTATGGCCTGGACTGTGTCAAGACTATGCACCAAATATCAGGGCCCCTGAAGTCCCTCTTTTGCTTAAATTCTGATAAAGAAAATGGAAAGTAAGACTAGCATATGGAAGCCACACCATCAGTTTTCTTATGAGTAAAAGCTAAGCCAAATGGAACAACTGTTTCCCAGAAAGGTAGAGTTCTGCACACTAGACTTGGGGGGAACTCCCCTGGAAGACTTCTCAACACAAGAACTTCGTTTCCCAGTGGACACAGTGGGTTCCAGAAGAGAAGGAAAAGGCTTTGACCAAACGTGCCCAGTTTTCTTTTTCTCAGTGGATAAATTAAATGGGTAGTCTTGCTTCCCCTGGTAGTTACGGTCATTATTATTATTATTATCGTCTTTATTGTCTTTCTCATGGCCGTGATTTTCCACAAGTGTAAAACAGGAAATGATGAGAAATAATAATTTCTCATGTGTTTTCTAATATAAAAAAATGTGAATTTCTCATGAAAATTCCCACAGATTTGAGTCAAAAATCATAAATTCTCAACTCCTGGGACTGTCTACTAAGACAAGAGGTTTTAGAATTAACTCAAACTCCAAGTGGTCCTGGCCTTTTAAGATCTGGTGATAACATACAGTAAGCAAAGCTCACTTGCAGCGAAGCCGCGGAAATGCATTGACAGCACGACATTCCCCATGCTGCGGGAGTCCAGCAACATCCTACTCTGAGCCAGAGTTAATGAACACTTCGCAGATTTTATAGACCTCAATGTATTTTAAAGTTTGTCACAAATTCCAGTGTTTTCAGTGAAGTTTTCAGTGTCTATCCTGTCCTGGTGTCTCATCGCTTTGATATTCTTTGATAGTTCATACATAAATAGGCAGGCTTCATATACTGTGTAGAGGAAAAACCCAAATAAATATTTACACCTTTCTCATTCTCTACTCTTGTCTCCAAATATTCTCACAGTTGAAGACTTCCAAAATCATTAGCTGTAAAGAAAAAGACCAATGGCAGCTCTTTTCTTCGAATACATTGAGTATACCATTCGAATATATTCTTTTTTGAAGAGTTAATATTCTAGGGTTTTTTTAAATGTGAAATGAGCTAAACTACATATTTTTTTGTTCTGTTTTCTTTAAATATAGATCACAGCATGATAAATAATAGGTTTCTGTTGTGTTAGGCATTTATAGTCTTAATTTGTGCTAATACCCCTTAAAACACTGTGGTGTTTCTTTATCTGGTATTTAATGAAATTGTGATAACATGCATAATATATTTCTACTAAAATCTGGGTGGTCTTTAATCATACCAATTACTAATAAAAAACATCAACTCAAGCTTATAATCCTGGGTAAATACATCCAAGTTAAAATCAAGCTAAGGATTGAATTAAAACCCTCATTTTCCAAGGTGTGTTTTGAATAATAGGTGAGTGCATCAAGCTATCTGCTTCCTGGCTGGAAGTTTTCAGGATTGTCTAGATTCACAATACCAGTTCCCTTTGCTCATTATTCCCCTTTGGCTAATTGCCTCCTTTCCTTCATTTGTACTAATTAGGCTACGTTTTGTTTGGCACATGAGCTTGAATTGTGTCACCAAGGTAAAACAGCTTCAATAAAGCCTAGCTATGCGACATTGCTACTAAGATTCTTATTGATTTTAAATTTATCCTCAAAAATGAATTTAAATAAAGGGTAATTAAACTAGGTAGAAGGACATATATTTAAGATTTTTTACAAATGTGTCCCCAAAAACGCTTTTAAATAGAAGGTAATTAAACTATGTAGAAGGCCATATATTTCAAATATTAAAAATTTTAAGAATAGATTTGATTTTCATATTTTTAACTTAACGTTTAAAAATTTGTCTGTGAACTTTGTGGTCCAATAGGCAATTCACATTTCTTGGGTGTGTAAAAATTTTGTGCCCTTAAAAACTTCATTATATTAATTTTTTCACTCTCATTTTTCTCATTAGGTGCTGTTTGTCCCAATGTCATCAGAAATTATGATAAAGTTGGATAAGATCACTGCTATTTCGTGGCAGATTGCTTCAAAACTTATAGGAGACTGCCATTTGGCAAGTTCACTTGTTCTATAATTTTCGCATGTTGATTGTGCTGATGGATTTGTGACCATATGTAGAGGCTCCCCCCGGGGAGCAGAGGGAGATCTGCCTCTAGCAAAGATGTTGAAACTTACTAAGCATGTCTCGTCTGCCTGAAGTAGTTGTTCTGGTAATTACAGAGGGTAAAAGAAGATTCCGATTCCATTATCTGTTGCTATCAAGATGTTGCCCATGTCCTGAGAGACTGCTATCAAACTATTGTTGGGAAGTGGCCATTCAGTAAGAACAGATGGTGACAACAGGCACAAGGGAATATGGACAACTTCCAGGTTTCAGATAAATAGAAGCCTGAGCTTAGCTTTAAAAAGAACTTAAGGGAACAATTACTCAATGAGGGAGGTAAAGCATATTCAATGGATTCATGGACAATAAAAAGACAACAATAGAACATGGCCTAGTATGGCTTTACTGTCATCTCTTAACAGGAAAGCTCTCAGGCTTCAGCTGCTATAAGAAAAACCCAAAGATAAATTTTAAATTCAGAAACATACTAAGTGATTTTGTGGATTTTTTTAAAAAATCAGTAAATAAAATCTCACACTCCCTTAAATTTCATCTTTTCAGGAAACATTCACTACAAATGCTATTTAAATTTGCTACCTACTCCACCACACAGGGTAAATGCCTTTTATTTTATGTCTATCTTTCCCTTTGTGACACTACTATTTGGAATTATCTTGTTTATATAAATATTTTGTTCTTCCTCCACTAGAATGTTCGTAAGAACAGGCACCTTGCCTCTTTTATTTACTCTGTATATTCTGGGATTGGAAAAGCACATACTCAAAGGAGGTTCTCAATAAATAACTGTCAAATAAGCGAATGGGTGAATTAATGAAAGCAACTACATAGCTGCAAAGAATCTGTACACTTTGATGAAGTGATGAATGAGTCATACCTTTATTATCAGAATCCTAATATGTTCCAAAGTTCATTTGGCTTAAAATTAAAGCATAATAGGATTTTTAAAAATTTCGTGGCCAATGGGCATTTAACTAATTTTAAATTAAGTGATAGAAAATTCTTCACATCTCAATCGGAGAGAGTTCTACAAAGATAATTTTTGTGAGAAGTGTTGAGTATATTCATTACACTAGTTTCCTCCCTCAGAATTCAATAATCATGCTACATGTGCTGGCTCAGAGATATAATTGCAATACTGTCATAACTTGGAGAATGTTATAAATCAGGGTTCTAAGTGTTTTTATTCTAGATCTCATCCTTATTTTAATACTCCTATAATCTAATGTTTCCTTCCTTCTTTCTCTCCTTCATTCCTTACTTCATTCGTTTATTCATTCCCTCCTTTTCCTTCCTTTTGTTTCCTCTTCCTCCTCTCTTTCCTCCTCCTCTTTCTTCTTTTCTCTCTCTCTCCTTTTATTTTTTGTTGATTATGGACTAGCCTGGAGCTTAAAGTTTCTAAACGACTTCTCAGTTTTGCTAAATGTCACCTGATATAGTCCACTGTGTCACCCCAAAGGGCCAAAATCTCTTTGGGATTCTAATTCAGTCATCTAAAATATCTATTATTCTATGACTTTTCCTGTGTCCTAAAAATTGATGCCAATATTATCCAAGTTACAGACTACATTTGTAAGCAGAATTATAGAGGTGAAAGAGCCAAATATTATGATAAATTTCTCTCTAGTTTGAAATCAGCACATAATTTCATACATATTTTCAGGAACACAATATGTATGACGTGAGAATTATGCAAATAGATATAACACATTAGGTTCCAGTTGCATAAACTAAAATATGGCAAACATTTTCTGAACTCATTCAGACTCAGTTCACCCTGTTTGTGATGAAAACCTTTACTCTTGCTGTAATAGCTTGTAATGAAAGCCAACAGTCAGCAGCTCCTACAGCTATCCACCTGTTACCCTGGCATCAAGAAAAGTACATCTATGTAATTCAGCTTCTCTTGGGCTCAAAGCCTGTTCTCTGCTACACAGAAATTCCAAGTCACATGGCCAGGCAGTTCTCAACTCTAACCTATGCTTTGAGGGGCTAAGTGCCTGAATGGAGCTAAGAGTCTAACTCTCTCCTCCATATTGTCATCCTAGACCAACCAAGATAGTCCTTGACCAGTTGTCCCGAATCTGCACTTGACAGCTGTCAGTTTGCACAGCTATGTCCTGTTCACAGCTTGCTACCTTCATTCACCCTCTTACAACCCTCCTGCCTGCCTCACACAGGAGTCAACTAGAGGAAAATTGAGAGTTGCAGGAAAGAGAGATTAGGGCAGAAGAATTCTTTATGAAAGTAACAATTGCAGGTGACAGAGACATTGTAAGCCTTGGATTGCATAGAGACACCAAAAGATTGTAAAGAAGTAGGGTGAGAAGGTTGTTGAAAATTTCTCCATAAATCTTTACAAGATTTGTAAACACCTTTGTTGCTGTTTTTGTTGTTGTTTATATATCATCTTTTTTTCCTGCGGCTTGATTTTTTATGATTTCACCAGCAACTTCCAGGCTGAAACAACATGTTTGAAATCCTCATGTATCAGCTGATATTTGAAGAGATTTTCCACAGACATGCATTTACAGTCTTACAGTTCTGATTATAGTTCTCTCCTGTAATAATCTTATAGTTTCTGAAATTATGAAGAGTAGCTAGACATTTTAACAGGAGCTGGATATGGCAGTGATGGCTATTTGTCTTTTCTTGGCCTCCACTGTTATTACAGTCTCATGCTAACAGAATATGATGTCACAATAATCTGTAAGAACAGCAGCTAACCAATCCAGATTTCATAGATATCTATCCATATCCTTATACGCATCATTAAGTATAGACCACTTATTTACATGTTCTGAGGAAATGAAGGCAAGTGACCAAAACTGAGATCAGGATCTTTATATTTCTACCATTCGTATTCTCTCTAGCACTCAATGCACTTATTCAACAATGAGGGATTGAAAAACTAGGATATGATCTCGCAAATGTATTATTACGATGGGCAACAAAATGTAAAGAAATAGAGAAAGATTGACTTAGTTTGAATGTCCCTCAAAAGTTTTTTAAATGTTTTCAAAAACAGTTTTATAGAAAATAGCTGTAGAAAAAAATCTGGTTCAACTATGTAATGATGAAAAGAGAAATAAAAGTTAAAAAGGCAACAGTCAGCAGTTCCTAAGAATGTAATTAATTCCTGGAGTTCGAGAGGGTAGCGGCGTATCAGCAACTGGTAGTGGGAAGGCTGGCGTCAACGGGAAAGCTTTTCTAGGATGCAGAGGGAGCCGGGGCTAGAGAGCCCTGCACCGTAAGTGGCATGAGGGCCTGCAGAGGGTACAGGGTACCCTTGTGCATACCAGGGGATCCCTTAGCAGATTCCCCATTTCTTTAATCTGGGCATTATTTCTATGCCTTTTAGGCCAAGAAGGCAGAATATGAAACCAAAGGGGGAAATATGCCCCACTTCTTAGTATTGGCACGCGCTGCCGGCACTTAGGGCAAGTTCTGGTTCATGTATGAAGTTTATCTCTGGTTACAGGTGTTCACGAGGAAACTATTTTTCCAATTTTCAATGTCTTTGAGTCTCTACAAAAGCTATTTTAATGATCATGTTTCTTTGTTTGCAGTGAGAAAATTGAATCAGCTCAACTTCCAACTGCTATTACTGAAAACACTGTAAGTTGAAAGTTAACTATTTTATCTATATCCCTAAGACTTACATATTCAAATTTGCAGAAAATCCCTTCATCACATGACCTTCATCATGACCACAGACTCCCATCATTTTAGAGCACACATCCACCATGGAATGGCATCTCTTTCATTTATATAAATTTTTTCACACCATACCTTGGAAAAATCTATACATCTGGTCTGCCCAAGTCTCTCTCTGGCCATTAGTAATTCTAGAATGACAGATGAGTTTTGCCTAAGGTCTCCAACTGTTCTCTTTGTTCAAGAATTAACTCTTTGTTTAGAAAGTAGTAAACCACAGGATTATTTACTCTTTCTGCTAAATAAAATGATCAGTAAGGAAAATTAAGAAGTTGCTTGTTTAAAATGAAAATAAGTATTAGGGGCGCCTGGGTGGCACAGCGGTTAAGCGTCTGCCTTCGGCTCAGGGCGTGATCCCATCGTTATGGGATCAAGCCCCACATCAGGCTCCTCTGCGAAGAGCCTGCTTCTTCCTCTCCCACTCCCCCTGCTTGTGTTCCCTCTCTCGCTGGCTGTCTCTATCTCTGTTGAATAAATAAATAAAATCTTTAAAAAAAAAAAAAAGAAAATAAGTATTAAAAAACCATAAATGCTCTCTTAAGATGATTTACCTTTCCATCTTAGCTTTTTCATGCTGTGGACGTGAGACCCTAGATCTTGATCTTGTCTCTAGAATTTGATTCAATGCTGTCTCTCCAAGTTTACTTACGTTGAATATTCCTGCTGTAAGCCAGATCCACTTTGTGTTCTTGTTAACTTTACAAACACGCTTCATTGGCACTTTCTGGACCCCAGGATATACCTGATTGATTAATCTAGTCTTAACGTCAACAAGATAAACTAAAAAAGCATTTCCATAGTGTCATCTAGATTGCTAATTTTAATTAATTAACTTTAAATTTATTTAATTTGAAATTAGTTTCTGTAATTTTTTCAGTGTCATCCATATTATTAGTTTTCAGAAGCCATGTTCATACATTCAAGAGGTTTTGTTCTGGAGTAAACTGCATCATTTCAACTCCTGGTTCCAATATTTGTTATCTTTGACATCAGCATGTTACTTTGCTTTTTTTGTGCCCCTATTTTCTCATTTGTAAGAGAATGACATTACTACGTAACTCATAGTGTTATTTTCAGAATTAAATATGTAATGCTTACAAATGGAAGGAAACAATAGACGTACACGTACACGGGTAACCTCCTGAAATTTTAGCTCTTATTGTGATTGTGATGTTAGTGTAAATTTACAATAAGTGATTTTGTTTTGATTATATATTGAACAATCACACAAAAGATTATGCTTTCATGAAGGTGTGCTCATCTACTATGTTAATATTATGTTCATGTTGTGAGTAAAAATACACATTCCACATTTTCCTTAAAATACCTTTCTAAACAATAGTGTCTCCTGACCTAATTATCAAATACAAATGAATAATTTCAATTCAGTTCTGGTAAAGATGGTGAACTACTAGATTTCTCTTATTTTCATTTTAGAACACTTGCCAATTTATTAAATGTCCTGTGTATTTTCCTAGATACTGATCTTGAAAAAAAAATCTTTAAAAATCTAGATTCATTTTACCTAAGAGACGATTTCTTGATAATAATAGTAAGATGGGAGTAGATTTTAAAGCTATTAATTGTCATTACCTTACTTCAAGGCCTTCTATGTTTAATCTTGATATGTTGAAGTAATACAACTTGCAGGAAAATAAACAATAGAGAGGTAGATGGAGATAAAGTTGTATGCATATTGAGTAGGGACACAGCCCAGGGAGGAAGAACACATGAGCGCCCTCGGTTTCACTAAGCAGTGTGGGTCTATTTGTGCACAGTCCTCGATAGGGTCAGTGTTCCTGACCAGGTTGACAAAGCTCAAAACAAATATGGGCATAAATATGTTGTAATTTTGTAAGCACA